>NC_060280.1:79297058-79364384 GCF_021613505.1 Equus quagga | reverse complement strand
AGGCCCCACAGCATCCCCGTGGTCCTGCAGGTGCCCACCTCTGAACATGGAGGCCCCACAGCATCCCTGTGGTCCTGCAGGTGCCCCCCTCTTGCCAGCGGAGTCAGGAAGCTCTGTTTCTTTTTCTGATGGCAGCCTTTTCTTGCCTGCTCCTCTGCAGCCCAAGTACCCATACAGCAATTTGTTCCAGATGCTGGGCAATTTGCGTAGTCCTGCTCAGCATGAAAAATATTTCCCCAATGTTTATCGACCTCTGGAAAAGCTGGTGTTTTCAAGCCTGCCAGCCAATCACCAACACTTAGCTGGAAACATGTGGGCCTTTAATCATTATTGTCCAAACATGAGAAAAGAAGCAACCAGTGGAGATAGAGTTCTTGCCTGCTAGATCCCGGGAAGTGTGCGCTCTCTCACCCACCAAGCTCTGCATGGAAGCCACCAAGGATTCACTGTTTGTTTGTCTTTCCAGGAGAGGTGTCTCCAGGAGGTCGGGGAGAAGGTACCTGATGGGTCAAGTGGGATTCCCAGCTGGAGCAGAGCCAGTGGGATGTAACAAGTGGTCCAAGAAGGAATTTTAGTGACTCAGGCCCCTCCTGCCTCTCACAGAGGTGCAATACTCTCTCAACATCGGAGGCAGAGATAGCTACTGAAAGTTTATGGTTAAGTGCCTTGTTACTCCAAGTGTGGTCTGAGGACCGGCAGTACCCAGAAGCTTTAGAAATGCAGTCTCTCACGTCCTATCCCAGACCAACTGCATCAGAGTCTGCATTTTGACAAGATTCCTGAGGGATCCCTACACGAACATGGTTTCAGAAGCCCTGATACGGGACACACATAAAGACCCTATCCTCTTTCCCACCCCAAAACATCTCCTTCCATCAAGCTCTGTTGGAGATACTTGCAATTTATACGTTAACACTTCTCAGTTAAGACCGGAAACGTTTTTTCGAAGGAGGTTGCAATGCAGAGTCATTGTCACAATAGTGTCCCACTTCTGCAGGCCTCAAACTTCTTCTGTAGACCTTCAGTGAAAGATAAAGTTAGATTTTCCCTTAAACCTTGTTCCTCACCTACAGGGCTTTTTTAATACTCTGCGGCGGCAGCACTCACAAACACTGTTTATTACAAGCCCATGTGTTTGTTTCCTTAATCACCAGTGATGTGAACCAGCCCAGAGGCACACTGAAGCAGCTCGTGGCAGGAGAATATCATTAACATGTCAAAACGCCTGCCTCTTCTTGTGCTGCACAGCAATCTCCAGGCCTGGCTGCCACCTTCCCGAAGTTGACAGTGGGGTCTGTAGTTCCTATATGCAAGAGATTACAAATAATCTTAGGTTGCCAAACATTCCCTATGGGATGTACCCTTTTCCTCCCGTGACTCCAGTCCCTAGCTCAGTGTCTGGCACAGAGTCGGCTCTCAGGGTTTTCAGACGGCCGAGCACTCCTACCGTGTACTGAGTGCCTACTGCCTGCCGGGCCATGATCCGGGCACTGTCATTCTCCTTCTCTTTCCATTTCTCTATCTACGTGTCTGTTGACCTCTCCTGTCAGGTATGTAGTCCACATAACAATGCCACCGCGTAGGTAGGAACTGTCACCCTTTCCCAAGGTAATACAGCGGCATGAAATTGAGCAGGTCATTGGCTCAAAGCTCACATCATTTTCACCAGATCCTGTCACCTCCAAGTAAAGGGCTTAATGGACAGATGATGGATGAATGGCAAGAGACCGTGTTAGGGCCCCTCAGCAAGGTTTGCTTTTAAAGGGACTCACCCCAAAATGCCACTGAGGGTAAGGGCTTACTCTTATCGACCCAGAGAAAACCCTAAACCAGTAATGAATGGAAGAGCAGCAGCCGCTCTTGTCCCAAGGTCACCTGAGCCAAGCTCAAGGGGCTGAGTCACTCCTGTTCAAAGGCTGTCGCTCACACCTTTTAACGACAACTTCATTGGGCATGTGAGGAAACAAGCAGATTAGGATTCAGCACAGGTTCCTAAACAAGTGCCCAAATCGTTCAGGGGGAATCAAGCTATGGAAATTAAAGACAAATGTAATGATCAAAAGTCAGTATCAGCAAGTATCAAGGTAAAATCTAAGACTTGTGCAGTGCCCCCATCACCAGCTTTTCTCCCCATGGTTTGAGAAGTCCAGAATGCCCCTTGGTGCATGATTAAAATGTCTTCTTTTGGTGGTTCCCCCCTTTCTCCTTCATCTTATTTGGTCTGAGCCGACACCAGAGACAATTAGGGACTGTATAATCATTGCTGCTGGGCCTGCGCTTCCACACACATTCTCATCAGAAGGGGCTGATTACCATATTAAGCATCTTTCACTTGACAAAAATCAGAATGTTTCCCTCTGTTTTCCCCAGAATACAGACAAGAGAGTCAAGAGGGAGAGGCGGTGAGCCACCAACGAGGTCTAAATCATCAGAAACTTCTTCCTATCTTTCATAGCATTTATTTCCTTTGATATTGAAATCTCCTTTGTCTACTTGTGTTTTATTTATTCGTTTTTTTGATTTCTTCTTCTTCCTTTTTTTTGTAACTGCCACTCAGAGCTGCTGTCCTCTCCGCAGAGCCCTGAACTTGCCAACGTCAATTGGAAAGGTCGGCCGGGCTCTGGCAGTTGGAATCATCATGTAGTTTTGGCCCCAGAGGCTGACCTGCACGTCAATTCAAATCCAGCCAATCGGACCTGATGATCTCACTTATGATTGACAGCTGGCTCTAGAACATCAGATTTTATTCACCATGTTCAATAAACAACCTAGGAAAGAAAAGTAAACCCCAGAAGCCAGCTTTGCAACAAGCTCTGCAGTGCTTTCTGACTTGAGGGCAAGCAAAGTGGAGACTCGGATCAATTATCTAAATAATTCAAGCCCCAAACACATTTCCCCTAGAAATACTCAAATAATTGAAGCAAAGAGGGCTTTGGGGTGACTTATATCAATAATTCCTTCCTCTGCCTCATCACTTTATCTACCTGACCCAGGATGGTGTCAGTAAGGCCATAGAGTGGGGGGAATGGGAATAATTTATTAAGTGCTTATTATGCTCTAAGCCGTGTTCACAGGGCTTTGCCTACATTATATCATCTACATACACACCCACTAAGAGCTGGGCCATCACGTGGCCCAGTCTTGAGTAGTGATTCATTGACACGATCACAGTCCAAAACTCATAAATAAGTTTTAAAGGCATGATAATTTTAACTCTCTTGAACTACATAAAGAGAATCCAATTCACAAGATAGAGCAATATTTCCTAAAAAACGATCAAAACACCTGACTCTGAACGTCAGTTCTTTCGTGCCCCACAGCTACAGTGGGGGCGGAGCCCTCTCTAAACACCCCCACACTTGCCCCAGACACCCCAGAGCTCCTGCCTTAAGGCCCCGGTCTTCTATTCCTTTCTCTATTAGCTCCCACCTCTCTAGTCAGTCTCTCTTTATTCATTCACTTGATTCTACATCACAAAAACCGCAGAACTAGCTGTCAGGGACTGAATTCTCCTTAGGAGGAGGGAGGAAGGGAAGCTGTGCAGGCTGCCGACAAAGACAAAATGTTCTTTGGTGGGCTGGGGCCGACGGGTGGGGGAAAGGGAAGTCTGGGAATGCTCACACGCTAATGAAATTTGTACCTGTCTCACAAGCCGCATGACAACCTTGAGAAGAAGATATTATTATCTCTACTCCATGGCGAGAAATCTGAAGCCCTGGTGAGTTGTCTAAGGTCACAGACCTAACGAGTGACAAAATTAGAACCAGGGTGTGTATAACAACGAAGCCTACCATTTTTCCACCAAGCCACGAGTGTTCCGTGGAAGAGAGAAAGCGAATCTGGATGATAACAATAAGAAGAATAAGATTCGTATGATCAATTCTCATCCTCCTTCAGTGAAGCAGAGATAGGGGTGGGAAAGAGAGCTGAAGAACAGGGCAAATGACTCCCTGTTGGCTTGTGATCCACTATTGCCCTTTCAATCCTTACATAACACTAGCTTAATCCTTTCTTCCTGATTATATGTGGCTGTGGTTTGGTTTTCGGTAATAAATCCATTCAGTCATTCCACAAATATTAGCTAAATTCCTACCATGTTAGAAATCATGTGTAGAGGTGGACAGGCAGACAGAAATACAACATGATCCTTGTTTTGGAGGAGCTAGAGTTGAGCTGGAAATAGAGGCACTTAAACAGTCAGGACTGCACACGGTGGTAAGAGGAAAAAGAGCAGGAAATGTCCGATTGGACCTCAGTTGATCAGGAAAGACCTCACCTAGGACATAGCAACTAAACTACTCTTGGAGAGCTATGTTCTACTACCTTCTTTAATAGTGTCTCTTCTTTTTCAAGGTTATCTTAAACTGTCTTCAAATTTCATACTTAACCATTGTGTTTTACCCAGCCCCTAAAGATACTGTTAAACTGGCGAGGCCCCAAAGTCACACCCTCCCATGATGAGTCACATAGGAAAATCATATTTTCTTGATCTCTACACAGTTCAATTGTATTATCACAGGCATGGTTCAATAAATATTTTCTGAGCATCTATTAAGATATAATCGTGAGCAAATAAAGACAGCCTTTGGCCTCATGGAACTTAAAGTCTATTGGATGAGACAAATATTAATCAAATATTTGTAAAGTGTATGCAACTTTTCATGGACATGAGCGTAAAATTTCTGCTGTGCCCTGAGAAGAGAAGAGAGAAGGATCTGCTGTGGGGCGGGTGGAGGGGAGGTAGGCAGAGAAGATTTCTCAAAGAATCAATACTTGAGCCAATATCTGAAGGCGGAAAATGAGGATAAAGATCATCCCATGCAGAGGAACAAAGAGGTTGTGGTGGGAGGGAGCAGAGTAAAACAAGTAGGTGAAAGATGTGCTTGCAACGGGGAGCGTGCCTGGGGAAGCAAAGGCAAGCAGAGGCTGAGAGGCGGGCCAAAGCCTGCAGGGCCTGTGGGCGCGTGGAGTGTGTCGTTCTTTATCCCATGAGCAAAGTGAAGTCATTTATGCCGTGATGCGCAAGATCAGGTCTGCATTTTAAAAAGGCCACTTGAGCTCCTGCTTGGAGAATAAATTGCAGAGTGGCACGAGTGAATGTGCAAGACAAGTCAGGAGACTACCGCAGTAATCCACGGGAGCCAGAAAGGGTCGGGGAGCAATAGGCTGGGAATAAGAGACCGCTGCTCTGGTTCGGGGTCTGTGTCTTACCTGTCCAGGCAGCCTGAGCAGTGGCGCTGTCTTCGGGTTCCCCCACTTACAACACTGGGGAAGACACTTTCCTACCTCCTTCCAGGGTGCTTTTGAAGGTCAAATTAAATAACGAAAATGAAAACACAAAATATACCATAATAGGATCTTATAACAAAGAAGCTATTAAACTACGTTTAGTGAGCACTTACTACTCTAAGTATGAGCATTCAAGTATGTGACCCCACCCAAAAGAAACAAAGCCTGAAGAAAATAATGTAATTTTAACAATTAGCATTTATGCTGGGAGGTATCTGAGAGAGAGATTTGGAGCAGATGTTGAGTAAGAGAGAGAAGAAAGAGAGACAGAGGAAGACAAGAGGAGAGAAGGAGGGGGAGAAACAGGCAGAGGGAGGGGGGAGAACGAGAAAGGGTGCCAGGGCAGTTTTCCCTCAGCTGTTTAAAATGAAGAATGGGAACAAGAAAAAAACTAATGTGTGAATACGAAGAAAATAGACGAAGGGTCCACGCCCACCCTCTGGATGTCAGTTCCGCCTCTGGATCCATCAGCTCATGGATCTATTTATGAATCAGAAAGCCTCCTTTTTGAATAAGCCATGATGCCGTTTACGTTACCTCTTTAGAGAACTATCTGCATTTTCTGCATTTCCCCCCGTGTGAACCTTTGCATAATTACTCGATTGATAACATTCTCTTGACAAAAAAACAAGCCAAGAAAAGAAAATCTCATTTTGAATTTTCAGAATGCCAATTCCAGAAAGAACAGAAATGATTTCTTATTTTGCTTCTGTTCTGCAGTTGTATAGCAATTCTTTGGCTTTTTAAACGATGAAAAAGTTAACCCTATTATTCATCTTATTAAAAAAAATTCTACCAAAACCGTTTTAAGTTTTATGACAGATGGAGTGTCTTGAATTAACAGAGTACTTAGAATGTGGAGCAAAAATTCCCTACAAATACCCAAAGCTGTGTTCTCCGATCAGTGTACTTCTCCTAAATGTTACCTTTGATATCCTTTCACCAGTTCTCCCCCTCCTTTTTTCCTGTTGGCCCCCTCCCACTGATGGCTTTGTTCCTAGAACCTTCATTCTGTACCGAGTGTTAAATGCTTCCGAGAGCTTGGAGAGGTGTGCTTCAGGCTCCCAACGCCAAGCCGGCTGTGCCAACTGTACAGAAATCCAGGGCGATGGGGCGAGCACCACCTGCTTGTTGGACTCCTTCCCCTCCCATCCTCTATGCCCGCTTCTCCCAAGCTGTGGCAACCTCTCTGGAAGAGTGACCCAGTCACCTTGAAGCAGAAATACACCAGTGTGTGAGTTCTGCAACAATGGGGTTGAAATTATCCAGCAAACCTGGCTGATAATTATCTTGATAACAAATTTTCTTTGAAAACACAGATTCTACAAACTACCTCTTGATCTCCAAACTTAAACCAAGCAAACAGCTCCATCTCAAAATATGATCTTAGAATGAAATTAATATTGATTATGACGGATAAAAAGTGCTGCATGGAAGCTGGTAAAAATTATTTGAGATTAGGGGATGGGGAAATAAGATGAGAATAAAAATGAAGTATTAGCAAAGCCCATAAAATGACAAGAAAGTCCAGTGTTGCTAAATCACTAAGTTAATTAATAGAAGATTGTGGAGGAATATATTAAGTTACCACTGAATTTGTGATCAGTTTTTAAAACCTATTCGACAGGTTAAAAATTCAGGAGGCCTTTTGAGAGAGGGACCTGAAGGCAGGAGACTTGATGCTAAAAAATAGAATGGAACTACATTAAGTTTACTCATTCACTCACTCGTCCATCGCACACAAATTTTGTCTGAATTCACCATGTGCAAGTGGGAGTCAGGTGGAACAGAAACAGAGGGCAAATCACTGTGCTCAAGGGGCCTGCAGACCAGCCAAAGGAAAGCAGAGCAGGCACCACGATTAGATCAGGAACAGTTTACAATGGCAACACAAAGACACAGAGAGAGCAGTGAGTTCCACCTAGAAGAATCAGGAAATCACCAACCACCTCACACAGCAACTCACCAATGGTGGTACTAGTGGGCGATTCCTATGTGTATTTTGGATTTGCTCTGTTGATGGAAATACAGAGCTGGGACCTGCTCCCTTGGGGAGGTATGGTCAACACAGAAAACTGACATAATTCCTGTTGACTATCTCCCAGACAGAACAGATGCCTTAGGCAGAACTCCAGACTATAGAAAGCAGGCCTCAGGGAGGAAAGGACTCCTTTTAACTGTCACTATGGTCTTCGATCCCTAGCCCTCTTCTAGTGGTAGAGGTCAAGGTATGTACCCCTGGGCAGTGGGTGTGGAACTGATGTCTAGAACCAGTGACTAGTCTAGGAGCAAAAAGGGAGAAATTACTCCCCACATGCCATGACTATTTATGGAGAGGACTCTATAAACCTGGGAGGGCATGCCATAGATTGCAAGATTCCTTGGCTGTGTGCTATTCTCTGTTTACTGCTAGGAGGCTTTATCTCAGAGTTAAGGACAAGAGCCCTGGAGGTAAACTGCTCTCATTCATATCCCAACTCCACTACGAAGTAGCTGAGCAATCTTGGAAAAGTCGTTTACTCTCCCTCTGCTTCCCTTCATTATCTTTAAAATGGGAATAATCACAGGACTTAGCTCCTGGGGTTGCTGTGAAGATCCAATAAGTTATTGCATGTAATGCGCTCTGGATAATTGCCGCACGGAGTAAACACTCAATAATTATTTGCTATAGAATATTTGTCATTAAAAAAACTCTTTTCGTAAAGTCTCACTTGAGTTACTGAGCATTTATAAAATTTTGAAATAATTAATGAAAACATTGGGCCTTGCTGCAGGGGCATATCAAAGAAGTATAAAGGGAAGGGTCTTAAACGTCCCCATCATGCTTAAATTGTCCAAGACAGTAGAAGTCAGGAAGAAACTTAGGAAAAGGAGCTTCTAGAGGAAGGATCAGTGTCCCGAGTTCCAGGAGCTCTTCCTCGCCATGAGATTCTCCTTTCAAAGTCAGCCTTATAGGGTCTGGTCTTTATTTTTTTTATGGAATTTCATGCCAATACTCTAAAAGAAAATTGAAAGCCACGTGATTCTCTTGCATAAAATCCTGCACTGACATCTGGTTGAAATAAATCACATGCTCCTAATCTTTCTAGCTAATTCCCAGTGACAGCCCTGGGTATATTAGCCAGAACCTTGGTTTTCAGGTCATTTCATTGACCTAAGTCCACTCTCCCAAGTCAGATAAGGATAGATGCCATTCAAAGGGGGCACAGGCACACACACCACCACCACCACCAGTGTCATGCATTGAAAATCTTAAAAAGAGTTAAGAAAAAAACCTACGAGAGGAAAGTGGCAGAGCACATGCAGCTTGTTGCTTTCCCACAAAGGGCTATGTTTTGGCTAGACATGGCTGGATGCACTGTGGAAAGACCTCTGAGAAAGAGACCCCGTCATTTCGTGTAACTTTGTATTACCCTACACCTTTACAGGAGAGTTGAGAAGAGGGCAGGGAACATTTAGTCAACAGTTTAACAGTGGGAACCTCCTTTTCAAAGAAATAGCATCATTAGAAAGTCTCTGAAGTTCAGCCACAGATATCAGCCCCTTCCACTGAACTAACTCAGGGTAGTTGGCATCTTGCTGTCTGGTTGGCATCTTGCTGAACTGTCGAAATAGGGAAGGAATGCATCCCCAAAGCCCACAACACCCTATCACCATATGCCCCTGTCTCATATGTGCTTAAGGCCTCCCTAAGCCAACACATACACTTTCATTATCTTCATTGCCACCCATAAGTTAACATCTTACTAAATCCAAATTTCCAGCCTTGACTTCTTACTATAGCTTCAGATGGATATCTATCTTGCTCGTCTCACAGTAACGCATACTCAGCATTTCTAAAAATGAGAGACCCTCTTTCCCCAAAACTATCTTCTCTGCCTAATTTTCTTGTCATAATTGATTGTTCCGTCATCTGCTTAATGGGCCCACCATCCAAGCCAGAAACGTGGCAGTCGTCCTTGTCTCCTCCCTCTAACTAACCTTTCATATTAATTCATCGCTGTGATGGTTACTTTTATGTGTCAACTTGACTGGGCCAAAGGATGCCCAGATAGCTGGTAAACATTATTTCTGGGTGTGCACGTCGGGGTCTCTCTGGAAAAGCTTAGCGTTTAAATCAGTAGACTGAGTAAGTAGATTACCCTCACCAATGAGGTCTGCTATCACTCAATTCGTTGAGGGACAAATAGAAAAGAAAAAGCAGAGAAAGAGTTGATTTGCTTCAGCTAAGACACCCATCTTTTCCTGCCCTTGGACATCAGACGTCAGTGCTCCTTGTTCCTAGGCTTTCAGACTCTGACCGGGACTTACACCATTGGTCCCAAATTCTTAGACCTTCAGACTCTGACTGAATTATACCACTAGCCTTCCTCGTTCTCCAGCTTGCAGAGAGCAGATCATGGGACTTCTCGACCATCATAATAACGTGACCCAATTTTGATAATAAATCTTCTCTCTCTCTATATATCTCAATTGGTTCTCTTTCTCTGGAGAACCCTGACTAACAAAATCATCAAGTCAGACCAATTGTACTTTCTAATTTTTGAATCATTCTCATCTTCTCCAGGCCCGCGGCCAAGGCCTTAGCTCAGATATTCATCGTCTCTTGTCTGCATCACCCCATGGTGTCTAAGTAGATCTCCCTATCTCAAACCTTCCATCATCATCCCACTCTGCCTGAAAGATGACTTCCTGTTGGAGGATATGTGTAATAGGTGCAGACTCAAGAGAGATAAATCAGATAACAAGCCCATAGTTTCCTAGGACTTATTTTCTCTGCCATCCACTCTCGATGTTCTGCCTCCAGACTCATCTACTGCCCTGCTTAATAGTCTTCAATGACCCCCACTGCCCACAGTATAAAGCTCAATGCTAGGCTTTCCATACAGTTCAACAGGCCCCTTCTGATCTGGTCCTACCTATCTAGCCTCATCCATCTCAGGGAGGGGTCAAAGGGTGCTCAAGCTAGAGTGTACCTCAGAGACATGTCAGCACAACCAGCTATTTGAGGAACGCAACTTTCCAAAAAACTCGGCTAATAATGAATCAGGCTTTAAAAACTGTCCTTTGGAAAAGGTACATTGGCAAATAAGCTCCTTCAGCAAGGGCTGTTTATACTATCACAGATATTTTGAGTTAAAGGCAATATGGGAAATACTCAAGAGGGATCTGGACTATACCAGAGCAAACTGGGGTGAACCACAGTAAGGATTATCGTCGATTCCTTCTTGAAAAGAAACTGAACACCTGTTCTTCCTTTGCTCTACATAGCGATGTAAAATGAACTGTGGATAGTTCTCGTTACATGTTGTAAGTTCTGTCACACTTAAATCCTTTTGTCACCTTCACAAAGCTCCACGTTAAAGAATCTCTCCGACCATTGTTATATAGAACTGCCAGGTCCGTGAGGTCAGAACGTTCCCTATGATTGGAGTCAAGATTCTGTCACACAGCAACGACAGGACCGAATGTGCCCTTCACTTCTGCACAGAATGTTCTCTTAATGAGCCTTAGTCCTCTGTAGGCTGATCCCACGTTGAAATGGCATTTGGTTGCAAGCCTCTTTCAGGGAATCTCCTCTCTCTGGGGATAAGTCCCATGACTGCCACGGACTCTGGGCCTGCTGATGCACCATCTCCTGCCTCTGAGACTCCTTTCCTGACCTCAGACTAATTGCCATGCTCCTCATGTCCCACTCCCCATACCACATGGACTCAACTGTGACATTGCCAGGCTCTAACTGTCAGGATGGGGCACTTCTACCAGGCTCCTATCCCTGGTCACCTGACCAGATGCATTTCTGATTACTGGGTCCATCTCTGGCTACCTAACCAAATCCAGACTGGCTTTCATTTTAACTGTATCCTACCTGTTCAACCAAACCCATGTTCAAGAGATGGGGCCCTCCCTGCCCCACCCAGGTAGTTCCTCTGGCTTGAACTCTTCTCCCTGGCCTTCCTGAGCAGGCTGAGTAGACAGGTTGGGGTGAGGCATATGTTTCCTGTAGGACAGTGATGGGAAATAGAGCTATAAAAGCAGATTGCGGTCAGCCGGGGAGGGCTCCGAGGAAGACAGAAAGAACGCGCTTCCTCTGCTTTGCAGCCCCTCTTGCAGCAGCACACCACTGGCACCGCCAGCTCCAGATTTCATCTACTAGATAGGGAGGAACTCCATTAAACTGCAAAGCATCACTTGAGAGGGGATTGTTTTCTTACCAAGGTGACTGGAGGTATTTCAGTTCTAGGACTTTATGATCACATTGTCTCACAGGCAGCTTGACAATGTCTCATGTCTCTGACACGGGAGGGATTTATTCACTTGAAGCACGGCACTAAATCCTTGGCGGGCACTGTATGTAAAACCTGGCTTCATAAATAAACACTATGTTGCCCTTCTGCGTTCCCTTCTTCTGAGAATCTGCAAGCCCCGCCGTCTTATAATGAAATAAGCCTCATGCTCCTACCTTAATGGAAGGTAGATTGACCCCTACCGAGGTTAGAGGCGTCCTCCGCTGTAGGATGGAATGATAATGTTCATACCTCTTCCACTCCAGAGACGTGAAGAAGTTTGAGTGGATAATAGCTAGATTATTCCACTCGGAGTCCTTGAGGAAGAAGTGATCCTCTGTCCCAAACACCACCGTTGTGCCTTGTTGCATCTCTCTTTCCCCAAAACCTCCTTCTGCTCCCTAATCCAGCCCAAATGCACGTATCCAATGAAGAAAGCATTGGATTAGAAGAAACTTGAGCTTGGTTATTCCTCCAGGCATGATCATCTGGCTGTGCCTGAATCCTGCTGGTGATGGGGAGCTCAGTGCCCCACCAGGCAGCCAGTCCCATGGGGGGCAGTTTTCCTTCTCACATGAATCTCCCTCCTTGTAACTGTGGCCTTTGGGTCCCAGCCATGACCCTCTGGAGGACCTCTGAGCAAGTGTTATTCTTTCTCCACGTGACAGCACCTCAAATATTTGAGGGCAGCTCTCATAGCTACTCTTCATTATTTTCTTCTCCCACAAGCAGAAAAAATTGTTCACAGTGGCTTGTAATATTTCCATTTCTTAAGACAAAAATAAACATAGGGCAATTTGTCAGCCACTTACTGTCCTATCTTTTCAGGTACGCTGTTTTCAGCATCGCATCTGCCTCGGTTAACTCTTTGCTCTCAGGTTGTGCCCTGAAGCTTTTGTTGATTCTCCTGGAAGATGCTGGTTGCTCTCTCCTCTGTGCTCCCTAGGTGCTCTATTGAAATTATCCCACTGCTTTGTTCCAGTTCATTTACACCCATGCCTGCCTCTCAGGGCTTTCAAAGTCTCGAGTGCGGCCCATGTTTTGGTCGTGGTGCGGTCCTGATGCCTAGCAGTGTGCCTAGAACTTGGTAGCAACGAAATGAATGTTTGCTGCTGAATGAATGCTGTCTATACATCATAATAAAGAGGGTTGTCAAGATTTCTTCAATGCCTTAAACTATTGGGAATCTGATACTTTACAAAGTTGGTTTATTATTTCTCCTGTCAGCTTCAGGTTCCAAAAATATGGAGCACGTGTACAAATGTGGAAGCAACTTTGTATATATATACCCCATAAAGAAGATCTATGCCAGCACTCTGCTGTATTTATCTGGCGACTAGCATCAGTGGTGACACATAAAACCAAACAGTTAAAAGACATTAAAGTATAGCTTAGATGAAAACAGATGAAAAAGATAGAAACTGCTCAAAAGGCTGCTGAAAAGAAAAATCTCTTTAGGCCTATTCCTTAAAGCATTTACATAAATAATCCTTGACTAGATATGCACTTCTTCTTTTTTCTAATTTGCGTGTGTGTGTGTGATAGGAGCCGGTAGGCTGTTTTTAATTTAAAGCTAACATTAGCCACGATGCCCACTTTCCCCTCCCGCTTCTTCAATGTTTTAGGAGATTGTTAGGTTGTCTTCAAATATCTTTTATATCACTTGAGAGGGCATTGGCAGAAAGGGAACTGTTAACGACAAGAACAGCCAAGGGGTCCCTAGGCAGCACAAATATATGAACAAATCCGGAAGAGTCCCAGGGAAGCGGTGGTACAATTTAATTGCTCTGTTCATCTTCGTATCAACTTAGCATGAGAAATAATGGCTTATGCTAAGAAAACAATCAGTTAAGAATTCATCCTCACCAGCCAAGTTTGATATAAGAAAACTGCTGTGTAAGCGTGTTTGACAAATGTTTCCCTTTACTCAAATTCCATTTTAAATTGTCGATAGATTTAAGAGAGAGAAAGAGCAAGCCTTGTCCTAACCCTTTAATACAATTGCCAGCAGCCTTTCACTGAAGAATCTAAAGGATGATTTCTAGTATTGTATGCAAAAAGTAATAATGCCATAACAATTGGTGTTATCATGTCAGTTGAGAGGAGCGACTTCATAGGGAGATTAGACGACTGGTTGCTGTATTATAACTGTGATCTAACTGGAAAGAGATGGGCAGTGTGTGTCACATTGGACCCATCTCCACATCCACCACTCATGCAATTTCAGAAGAGAGCAAAGGCTTGGGTCACAGAAGTGAGCTGAAAACAAGCTGAGATGCTGAGAGAAGGTGCATGGAGGAAGGTGGCTCTTTTGCAGCAAGGGAGGTACCTGGATGCAAGGGACAGGTAACGGGTAACATCCTCTATAGGTTAGTTCAGGAGAGCAAGTAACTAGCCAAAGAGGCGGACTTGGATTTCCTGAAATGCCTAAGTCTCTACAGCCTCGAAGCTGCTAGAGCAGGTCTTTAGATGCAAACTAAAGCAAGGAGGGTGTGCCTCGTGGGCTCTTGACTCAGATGGCCTGGGTTCAAATCCTGATCATTCCACTTTCCAGCTTTGTGGTTGTTGGACAATAGTTTAACATCTCTAACAAAGGTTTCCTGCACATAAAAGGAGGATCGTAATGTTACAGACTCACAAGTTTGTAGTGAAGTTTAAAGAAGATAATTCTGTACAGCGCTTGACATAGTGCCTGAAACATAGTAAATACTCAATAAATGCTATTAAAAATACGACCAAATCACAAAGAGAGTATTTTGAATTAGCTTGAGGAAATAGAGGCAAAAGAAAGCCAAGATTTTCTTAAAATAAAAAAGACATGTACTGTGTTCATTTCCTGTGGCTGCAGTAACAAATTAGCACAAACTAAGCGGCTTAAAGCACGTAAATGTATTCTGAAGGTCAGAAGTCCAAAATCAGGGTGTCAACAGGTCCAGCTCCCCAGAAGGTTATGGGGAGAATCCGTCCTTGCCTCTTTCGGCTCCCAGGGGCTCCAGGCATTCCTTGGCTTGTGGCCGCATAACTCCCATTTCTGCCCCTGTCTTCACTTGGCCTCTTCCTCTCTGTATCTGTGTCTTCTCTTCTGCTTCTTATAAAGACACTTGCCTTTGGATTGAGGGTCTACCCAGATCATCCAGAAGATCTCATCTCAAAATCTTCACTTAATTACATCTGCAAAGACCCCTTTTTCCAAATAAGGTCACATTCATAGGTTCTGGGGGTTAGGACACGATACATCTTTTTGGGAGGCCACCATTTAACCCACTGCAGGTATTGATTAAGCAAGGATTGTTAAATTTAAATGAAATGGTGAAATTTTGTTCAAAGGATAATTTTTTAAATTGTATTCCCAATAGTGTTAATTAAAGTTAGTCAATCAATCAATCACTGAAGGGAAAATAATTTGTCTTAATAGAAACATATTTTTGAAGGCGATAATGATTTAATGTAGAACTTTGTACTTTTTCTCCTCTTGAGCTATGTGCATGTGTGTGTGTTTGACTCATATCAGGTAAATTTAAACTTCACGATGCAGGATGCTGCATTTATTAGTGCCTAAGTAAAATTGCACTTTTTCTGTACAGTTCTTCTTGTAAACGTTATTTGATTAGATCTATTAGAGTCCTAGGACCCTATTGGTTTTGGTGCAAGTAACCAAAGGTGAGGCCACTGTGATGGGATGAAAGCCACTGGAGTTGGAGTTAAAGGACCTGATTTGGAATCTTTCAGCCATAGTACAACCTCCAGCTGGATGTCCAAATAGATGATCATTAGTTTCCTCATTTATTAAATTGGGAAAAATCTTCTTCCTCTTCTTAACTTTCTCTGTGAGTACCCAGTCCCTTAATTTCCTAATCTGTTCTCTAGAACGCAGCCTGAGCAGGGGGCAGAGAGCACAACCAGAGATGTGGTTCAGGAAACAATAAGGACAAAATTTTCTTCGAACTTCTTTGGTTCAAGGAACAAAGAGCTACTCAAGCTTCCCGCCATCAAAGAGTTCACTCTAACATTCTGAGTGGACTGAGACTGAAACCAGAAGGCCATAGGAATCCAGGAGGCTCTGAGAATAACCTGCTGGTCCTTCTCTCAGTTGTCACATCTCTCACCCGGCATACCTCATCTCTATCGTGGCAGTCAGCTTCTGCCTGTGTATCAGTTCCAGCCTTACGCCATTGAGCACCTTCCGTGCTTATATATGGCTTTTGATTCTTCATAACTTTGAGCAGCATGTGGCTTTGGCTATCCTGTTGAGCCCAAATATACCTTGTGTCATCTCCCAGTGTACCATTTCTGCTTCGCTCCCACTATTAACTCCTTTAATCTCCAACTTTACTAGCTCCAAGTTTCTTAGAAAATAATCTAATCAGATTCCATATTTCCTTCTGGACTGGTGCATAAGTTATGAAGCCTATGGATGTCTCGCCCTTGGGCAAAGGCATCTGTAGGTAGAAGGTGTGCCCACTTGGAGGAAAGCATGGCTACTGTTCCTCAGAAGGGATTATTAGCCTCACCTGCAAGGTGGTTGCGGCAGACAGATATGTGGCTGTCTGCTCATAGTGCCCTGCCCTTCTGTGAGAGCCTTCTTCCCATCCCCCAATTCTTACAGTTCCATGTGAGCCTATGTTCTTACCTACTCCACCTTCTGACCACAGTTGATTTGTTCAGGATATGTCACCTATAACCATCTGGACCAACAATTCCCTTCTCCTCGATTACTGAAGTTGAGTCTATGTGAGTCGTATGATCCTCCTTCTTTTCACCAAAGCCATAAATCTTGAATGGTGTAGGTGGCCATGTTTTACACCATATGTATAAAACTGACATCCAGCATCGAGAAAGATGCCAACATGCAGGAGGGAAAAAGTGAGATGCAAGATGAAGAGGCTTCTGCCAGCATTTCAAGCACCAGCTATGCTTCCTCCTGAGACCCAGCTGCCTCCCTGGCCTTCCCACCTCTACCTGATATTCAGACTCCACGGATTCTATAAGATACCCCAAGGCACCTCCGTCATGGTGGCCACTTTGCTTTAGCTGGCTCGTATTGGGTCTCTGTTGTTTTCAACCACAGCAATCTTACGGTCTTACAGAGGCCTAGGCAGGCTGGGCTGTGAGACTTCTCCAGAAAACCTCCTTTACACTTTTGCCTCCAGCCAGTGGCTTTGTGGTACTCAGAGTCGGCCAGGATCCTTATCAATAGCATCGAGTCTCACATTTGAATTCAACGGAAGCCACATATGTCATCCTGAATAGAATTCATTATTTTACTAATATTTATTGAGTGTGTATTATGTGACTGGCACTAGGCTCTGTGCTGGGAATTTAAAGAAGAATGAATCTGCTGGCAGAGCCATAGTATTTTAAGCTCATGTTTCTCCTGGAAGTCTCAGTAGGAAGTGTTCACTCCGACTGAACATTAAACCCCAACTCACACACCACCGTTTCAAGACAAGAGCATTTGCAAACCCAGAATTCTAGCCCTGCATATGCTTCGACTGTACTGAGGTACTTAAGCCAAACAGAAAGCACCAGGGGCTGCCAGCTTCAGTGACCGGAAGAAGGCCCTCCGGAGCCTCTTTTCTAGCCCTGCATTTGGGACTTTCCCTTCCCTTGCTTCCCACATGTAATCACAGGAAATAAATACGAGCCAAGTTAAGCCATTTCTAACGAGGAGCCTGGGAAGATAAAAGCAACCGTATTGCCACCACGCCTCCTCGTTTCACGATGAAGCTCCTTGAAGGCAGAGGCGTTACTTGATTTCCTCAACATTTAACAAGCATTTTCTGAGGGCCTTCTAAGTGTCCTCCACTCTTCTAGGGGCTGAGGATTCAATGGTGAGCAAAACAGAAAATGTTCCATCCCAGTGGAAAGAGCAAACTGTGGGTACTGTAGCTTGGGGGATGACTAGGACTGCGCCAAGCAATCACGTGGCTCACAGGAACGGACAGGCCAGGCCGGGTGAAAGAAGGCCTGAATGAAGCCGTCAAAGGCCAGGCCTTCAAGCAGATGCCCGAATGAAGACAGGAGACTGACGTGCATATTTAGGGGATTATCCAGCAAGTGCAAATGTCTTGAATCAGAAAAATATTCTAGAAATAGCAAGGAAGCTAGAATGACTGGAGTGAAATGAGGAGAGGAAGTGAGGTTAGAGCAGCGGCCAGAGACAGCTCCTGTAGGGCATTGTACTCCATGAAAAAGAATCTGTTGCATTTTTAGCATGGTAGATTTGAGGTGGCCACAAATCCTTTGTTACCCCTCCCGTTGAGAGGAGTTGTGTGTTTCTCCCCGCCTTGGATCTGGGCTGTCCTGAGACAATTTTGCCACGTGGGCTATGGCAGAAGTGATGCTGAACCAGCTCTGGACCTAGGCTTACGAGAGTTGCCAGCTTTTAGTCTGGTCTCTGGTCTTAGCTACCACGTAGAAGTCCTGCTGGAGAGGCCCGGGACTACACAGTGAAGGAGAGGGGCCCAATGGCACCCAGTGGAGCCCAGCCCTTCAATCCTCCTTGCCAAGGTGCTGGGCATGAGAGTGAAGCCATCTTGGAACCTCTAGACAGACCAGCCTCAGAATGAGTCCTACTGAGTGATCCCAGTCGATGTTTGAAGAATCACCTAACTCAGCTTTGCCTGGATTCCTGACCCACAAAATCATGAAACATAGTAAAAAATGGTTGCTTCTTGTCTTAGTCAGCTTTGGCTGTTATAACAAAAATACCACAGGTTGGGTGACTTATAAATGAACAAAATTTATTTCTCACAGTTGGAGAGGCTGCAAGTCCAAGATCAGGGAGCCAGCACAGTCGGGTTCCGGTGAAGCCCTCCTCTGGATTGCAGACACTGGCTTCTCATTATGCTTCACCTGGTAGAGAGGAAGCAAGCTGTCTGCTGACTAGCCTCATTCACGAGGGCTCCATCCTCATAACCTCGTCTAATCCTAATTACTTCCCAATGGTCCCTCTTTCTAATACCATTACACCAGATGGTAGGGTTTCAACATATGAATTTTGGAATGACACAAACATTCAGTCTATAATACTGCTTTGAGCCACTAGATGATAGTTTAAAACAGAGTGTTTAGTGTGCTGTAGCCATTGGAAGCTTGTTAGCAGAGGAATGACCTGACTAACTACTTTGTGAAGAATAGAGCACAGGGGCACATAAGTGGCAGAAGGGAGACGAGTTAGGAGGTATCGTAACAGTGAATGAGAGGCCCTATGGGCTTGGAGTAGAGGGTGGAGTTGGAGGAAGTGAAAAGTAATTGCATCCTAGATATATTTCAAAGGTCAAGCCTGGTTAATTTCCTGATAGCTTGGATATGGGATGTGAAAGAGGAGTCAAGGATGACAGCAAGAGTTTTGGTCTGAATACCTGGATAAATGGGAGGGAAAGTGGTTTAGAGGAAGAGTGGAAATCAAGAATTTTGTTTTGCACTTGTTGATTCTCAAATACCTACTAGGTATCTGAGGAGAGATGGTTGGACACATCAGTATGGGATAAACAAAGAGGACAGGGCTGAAGACAGAAGATGTCAGTGAACAGTAGTTACTTGAAGCTGTGGAAGAAGATGAGATTGCTTAGGGAGTAAATTTAGAGAGGACAGAGGTATAAAAACTGAGCCCTGCAGCATTCCAACTTAAGAGATTGTGGAGACTAGGAGAAACCAGGAATGGAGGCTAAGGAGGGACCAGTGAGGTGGGGGAATCCAAGAGCACAGTGTCTCTGAAACCAAGTGAAGAAAGTTTTCCAAGAAGGAGGAGCAAAACACCTGCAAAATCTTCCTGAGAAGTCAAGTAAGATGTAATGTAAGAGGACCTGGAGAAAACGATTTTGCTAGTGTGGTGGAGACAACAAAATCTTCATTGGACTGAGATAAGGAAAAATTTGGAAGTCAGAAAATGGAGATAGAGTATAGACAAACATCTCAAGGAGTATAACTCAAAGAGGAGTGCAGATGAAAGATGCTAACCAGATATCTCTCTGTCGGGGTGATGAGGGGAGAGGAGCAGGATTCCTGAGCATTCAGGCAGGAGCACAAGTGGAGGGGTCTGCTTTCAATGGGAGCAGGCACAACTCATCAACTCTTCTGGGCAGGAAAGAAGAGTATGTGGGTACAGATTCAAGAGCTGTGATTGGGTTAGGCTGGTGGATTATTTCTGATCGTTGCTGTTGTCTTGGTGAAGTAAATTATGGAAATTATCTGAGAATGGAAGAGGGAGTCTCAGAACTTTGGGGTGAGAAATGAAGATGTGAAATAGTCATCTCAGAGGGGGGAGAGTGAATCGACTAAGGGAATGTGATAGGATTAGCCTGCGGTGCTAAAGATCCATTTGATATTTTTGGTCTTAATTTAAAGGAACTCCAGTGGTCCATGCAGTAGATTCCCTTTCAAGAGAAAGCTTGCAGGCAGCTGGAGGAGGGCACTTAGCTGACAGCCTCCCTATGCAGCACCTTCAGAACCTACTGGGACATTTGAGCCAAAGCTATACTCTTCCTGACAGCTCCTGGCCCATCACTGAGCATGGAAGGAGTCCCCACATGGGACTGCTCTGTTGGTAGTCTTTGCACCAAGGCTCCTCATTGGCTTGGCCAATACTTTCGCAGAATTGCAGCATACTCTGAAGCTCTCCTTCCTCTCTCACGTGTGTTAGACTTGCCTCACATTCTGAAAGTTTTCTGTGACTACCCCTGCTCCCTCCCCAGCTTCACCTTTCAGAAGAGTTACTTCTTCCCCTACCCACTTCAAACTCTTGGCCTCGGCTTCCTAAAGACTCCAGCTAACACGGCATGGTTACAGGTCTTTTTCCCAGTCACCTTCAGTTGCTCCAGTCCTGGTCCTCACAGGAAGTAAGCAGAAGGCTGGACTTTTCCAGGTGAGCATGAAGGAGGAATAAAAGCACAAAGGAGTGGCAATTCCCAATACGCAGATTCATCTCTGAGCACGGAATCCATCGTAGTTAAGAAGAGGAGTGAGACCCTGAGAATGGTGATGGCCCCTAAAATGTTGGGAGAGCCAGGCCTTGTGCCCAGGTCAGCTTGTTTTATCTCAACCATCCAGTGGCTCACCCTCCTCTTCTTCAGAGAACCAAACGTAGGAAGATAGAGGCTCCTGCTAGAGACAGCTCTTCTCGCCTTGGGCCACAGTCTTGAGTTGACGAAAGAACAAATTTGTATTGCACGCCTTCCTTGGGCCTGGCACTGTGCTAGGTACTTTGTATCTGTTGTTCAACTACCTGAGCACTGGACAATAGACAGGGGGTAGGTTCTGTCTTACCTATTTTTATGTGTGAAGAAACTGAGACTCAAAGAGAAGTCAGGCAGCTAAGAAGTGGTGAATGTAGGATTTAGACCCAATTCTGCTTCAAAGGCTTCAAAGCCTGAGCTCTCTCCACAATGCCACATCGTTGGTGGTATTGTTAGATACAACTTACATATCAGAGCTACTAATTAATTTAATCTTATGTACAGTTTTTACAGTATGCATATGTGTATGTGAATGATTTTTAAGATTTATACAAACGAAGATGCAAATGTGTGCCTAGGTTTACAGGAAACTGGTGAGATAACTTTACTCAGTTGACCCATCCTTAGGGCTCCAGCAAATCTGAATCCTTCTAATATAAATAAAACCCCAGCTTTCCCTATGAGAGCTAGTCCTTCAGAATTTCAAACATTGAGTCTCTGGCCCCCCATCAAGGATATTTTAGACTCCTCATGATCCTCTTCAGGGCTAAGATAAATGTAAAAAACAAAACCTCTCTGGAATTTTCTCTCTGTAAATAAGAAAAATAAATAAATAATCTATGCCTGAGTTCTCTCCTTGGGGATTCAGGCCAGGACAGAACTCTGGCTGTTAACAGTGTGCTTTCTTTAATCACACATTCACCTGAACTCGGAGCACCCAGAATTACTCTCTCTGGTCTCACCTCCAATAAGCAGATGAGTATTATGTGCAGGTAGTTTAATTTGAGAGGTGCGGGGAAAGTTACTGCCTCCCCTACATCTCGCCCAATTCTCTAGGGTCTGAGGGCTGAAGTCCATCCAATGTTTAGGAGTCTCCTTTAAAGTGTAAGTCCCCTTGGGCTCATCAGCTATTGTCACCTAATACTTACCTCAGATGAAAATGCTGATAGAAATGTACTTTAAGATAAGGTGAGGGGGCTGACCTGGTGGCGCAGTGGTTAAGTTCGCACGTTCTGCTTCTCGGCGCCCCGGGGTTCGCCGGCTCGGATCCCGGGTGTGGACATGGCACCACTTGGCAAAAGCCATGCTGTGGCAGGCATCTCACATATAAAGTAGAGGAAGATGGGCACAGATGTTAGCTCAGGGCCAGTCTTCCTCAGCAAAAAGAGGAGGATTGGCAGTAGTTAGCTCAGGGCTAATCTTCCTCACAAAAAAAAAAGATAAGGTGAGGAGGGAGTAAGGTAGAAACAGGAAAAAATAGGGAGAAATGGACAGACTAAAAGGCAAATGCTGCCTGGCATAATGACTTCCCCGAGGCCATATGCCTTCCACTGATGGCACTTTGCTGGAGGGATTGGTAGTTTGCCCATCCACCTCCGCTCACAGACCCGTATGCTCCAGCATGCCCAGTACTTGCTAAAGCTCCTCAGCCAGATGTCCTCTTCCTTGCTCTGAGCCTTTCACGTGCTGGTCCCTCTTCCTGAACCCTTGCTGACCCACATCTGCCTGACTGCTAGTTACTTTCCAAGAGTCTGCCCCAGCACTGCTCCTCTCTTTAGTCCCCTTCAGATGGGAACTGTGCCAGACCCCTCCCTGGTCTGTGCTCCCCTAGCGCTCTCTGTGAAGTCTTGGAGGACATTGATCCTGTTTTATTTATCTTCCTATTTCTAGCATATTTAGGCTCAATATCTTAAACAAATAGTTTTAATAAATATTCGGGTGACTGAATGAAACCCCATTTAGCTCATTGTCCATTAGCTGTTAGAGTGTCCGGCCCCAGCCCCCACAGACTGCTACATTCTGAAGAATTGTGTCTGTCTGTTCCGCTATCCCCAGGACCTTAGCACAGGGCCTGGTCCATAAGGGAGGCTCAATAGTTTTGGAATTAGTTAATTAATTTAGGTAAAATGCATCTTCATCAATAAACTGGACTATTTTAATGGTAGAAATGGCTTCTCCTCCTCCCTGTATTGCTGTCCTCGGTTCTGACTAGAAGATTGTGTGAAGCCACTTGGTCTCCTGTCTGCACCCACACACCTACAGTGAGGGATCCCGTCGGTTGCACCCTCTGCATCCAGTTATATTCCCAGCCCTGTCTCAGTGCTTCATTTTGCTGAGGCAGGCACTCATCCCTCCATCTTCCCTCCTTTTCCTGCTGCTTCTGGAATTAAGGTGCTGCAGGCCTGGCCTCACTCTGACACTCATTACTCTGGTATTGATGGCCTTCCACCTCCCTGTTATTGTGTGAAGATTAGAAAGCAGAGACCTTTCTTGGGCAAGGGAATGGGTTTTGTCAGTATTCAGTGTGTAACAGCAGAAAGTATAATAAATTCTGGCAGTCAATCGAATATGACATGATAATGAATGTTAACATCATGTGCCCCCCTTTGCCAACAGAGGGGAAAGTCATGTTAGATTACAGCTAAACACAGGCACCGTGTGATTTCTATTTGCCTCTTCTCCTTCTCCTCCCTGCCTAGGTTTGACCTCAGTGCTTGCTCAGCTCCACCCCTCCGTCCCCAGCCTCGTTTGCCCACATTGCTCAGAAACTCTGCTTCAATCCCCAGGGCTCCACGCCCTGTCCCTAAGACGTCTGACCTCAAATGGATCTTCCCTCCCGCAAACTTAACAGAATTGTCTGCCTGGAGAGGCCTCCTGCAGTCCTCGGGCAGCCCCGAGTCTGACTCAGACCTGGGAGGATAACAAACCGGCAGAGCCCTGGGAAGTGAATTACAATCTTAGCGCCAGTTTCTCGCAAGTCAGCAGGCAAGACTCCTGCTCCTCCCCACAAAATGAGTGCAAGACAAAAGCAGGGCCAAAAACCTCCTCCCTTCCTTAGTTTTCCCTCAAACTACTTGGGTTCAGGTGCTTTCTCTGCTATTTTAAGCTTAAAAAATCTCTCATGATATAATTTCCAGGATCAGCATTGCTCGGTGGCATTATTATTAATAAAAGTAATAATATCCAAATGTGTTAAAAAAAAAAAGAGTTTAGTATCATTGAAGTCAAAAGGATGTTTTCAATGTTCTCGAGCAGCCTCAAGTCCCTCCACTGGCCAGTCTGAACCTGCTCTCTTGGTCAGTCAAAACGGGTGATAATTGGTCTTTTATCATGGAGCTAAGGGTAAACTTCAACTAAGAATAATCATTAATAAACCATGATGATATGCCAAGCATTATGCCGTTTAATCCTTACACACACATTGTACATGTAAATGGGTTATATGTTATATGTATATATATGGCGCAGAAAGCTGTAGCCACTCATCCTAAGTGTCATAACCATGAATCCATGAAGTGTCAAACGAGGGGTATCATCAGAATTTCCACTTTACCCATCAAGCACCCATATGAGGAGTCACTGTACATACATGACAGGCCTCACTCTTTCTCTCCCGGGGCATCTTCAATGAAGATCTCGACTGAAGATATCAGAGGCTTACTTAAAATGCTTCAGATACGGAGAAAGTGGAAAGAATGGCTAATTAAATAATACCCATTATTATTATTATTAACACCTTATTAGTACTTTACTGTTTACAAAGCACTTTTGTCTACACTATCTCATTTGATCCTCAAATAAACCAAATACAGCATTATTATCTACTCAATTTACAGATGAAGAAACAGATGTGACCTACTCAACATTCACAAGTATTTAAGTATTTAAAATATAGACTGAAAAAGAGGTCCCCTAACAACCAAATTAAATTTAATAGCAATAATGATCTTACTGATATTTGGATGATACTTTTCAGTTTCGACGTATTTTTACTTGCATTGAGTTTTAAAAGTAAATTGAACAAATATGCACAAATGTTGAAATATGTATCTTCAACTCAGTCATCCCAGATCCTGACATCTCTCACAGGGAAGTAAACCACGTCAAGGGATCTCTACCCGGCAGTCTCTATTTCATCAGATTGTCTTCCTGGGGACGATAAGGGGAACACCTGCCAGAGAGAGGGACTCTGGGGGCCTCCTCCCTGGATGGCACCTCCGCCTCCCTCACTGTCTTCCCAGCTTTCCCACAGGGAGGGAGGACATGCTCTTTTGATTGCTAAGCAACGAAGATCCGAGGGACCTCATTTCGACAGTGGGTGAAGTCATTTTTTGAAAGATAATGGACATCTATGAAAATACTTCCTCTTCCCAGCCTCTCCACCTACACATGATGGACAAGCCTGGACTGAAAGTCTCATCCAGGTTTGGGGGAGCAGAAAAAGTGCTGATGTTACAGTGTTGAGTGGAAAAAAGCAGGACTCAAAATTACATACACACACACCCCCCCCACACACACACGGTAGGACCTCAACTGTGTGTTTTAAAAAACTTTTTTCAATGACTAGAAGGATATTTATACTCATATTCATGCTTACTAATACCTTTATAATGATTATGTTACTTGTTTAATGAGAAAAAAATAGTCAACAGAACAGGTAAGACTGAATTGACAATGGGTCATGTAGAAAAAGACCCACGGGTCTTAGTAGACCTAACCTCAGCATGAGGCTTCCTAGAAGTCACCTCAGTGGTAAGTTGAGCAGATCAAAACCTATCTGACCTAAGTAATCTACCAGAAAAACCCATATCCAGAATATGACCATCCTCCAGGCAAGAGCACTCTGTGTCTATCAAGCCACCAACGCTCTGTCTGGCACAGGAGATGTCTCTAAATGCCAGAATTTATAAGCAAATCATGAACACATGAGCGAGGATCGTTTGGGTATTTGCCCCAAGGTGCAGAAAGAAAAAACCAAGTCTCCCCCATCCTGCCTGCCCTTACCTGCTCAGCTGCAGATACTTGGTATCAGTAATCCCAGCAGTAAACAATAAATGACAGGCGCTGTGGGCCAGGCATTCTGCTAGATATACTTCAACCTTTATGGCTTTAATCCTCAATATCCAAAACCTGTGGTTTGTGCAGAGCTCTGTGATTTTAAAAACTTCCTTCCTCCTTTTCCCCACTGTGCCCTCTACCTCCATTAGAATTCCCTTTTCCTTAGGCCTCTGCACCCCTGTTGGCATCTGTGAGCCCTGCTCAGAGCCACTGTTATTAGAGCTGGGAGGGAACATTGGAGAACATCTCTGGTGGCCCCTTATTTTACAGATAAGAAATTGGAGGCACAACAAGTGCAACAACTTGTCCAAAGCCAGCCAGGTCACTAGCAGGGCCAGGACCTGAGCACAGACACAACAGTCTTTTCACGGCACCTAGAGACCAAATAATTTACACTTACATATAAAGATGGGGCTGGGTACAGAGGAAAGCGCCCTGGAGTCATCTGTTTTGGATTTGATGCCCCTCTGACAACTGGCCTTGGGCAAATCGCTTTGCACTCTGGGCCTAAGGTTCTGCTTCTATAAAAACCATCCAGAAGGACTTTTATGGGGGTTGGATGAGATAATATATATGATAAAAACCACTTTGTAACTGCAAAAATATTACATAAATTTTAGGCTTTGTTATTTTGACTGCTAGTTAAACACCTTTACAGAAGTATTTGCATTTTAAAAGAAATTTTAACCTGGTAAGAATTCTGGAGGGAAGATGCTGAAACATTGCGGGTGGAAATGTGAATGGCTGCAATGATTTGGAAAGATCCAGTAAAATTCAAAACATGCATACGCTTTGCCCCCTAAATCACACTGATCTAGCACCTAACCCCAGAAATTAGAGTGCTAAAGAGTGTACATGCAAAGGCGTCTACGGCAGCCTAGTTTGTGGTGACTACAAGGGGAAATTAACTGAAGGCCCCTCAGGAGGGAGATGGCTAAGTACCTTGTCAAGCACGCATACCACAAAATATTTCCAACTAATGAAAGAACATGTTCTTGTTCAATCTATATCCACTGACCCAGAGGAATTTCTGTGACATATCGTTAAGAGAAAAAGAAGTTACGGAGAAATATACTTACTTGATTTCAGTTTTGTAGAACTATAACTGAAATTATCCCCTATATTTGTGTTGAGAAAGCGCAAGGGAGAGCAGGAGCGGGTGACCATGGGATAGAGGAGAGAAGGAAAGAAAGTAAATGAACAGTAAGGAGGCCTTGTTAACTCAGATTAACCAGTGTCCAATGGTGGGATTTCAAGATGTTCAGCCAATGGGAAAATAAATTCAAAACAAAGTCAGGGAGGGGCAGGCCCAGTGCTTAGTGGTTAAGTTCATGCACTCCACTTTGGAGGCCCAGGGTTCACGGGTTTGGATCCGGGTGTGGAACTAGCACCACTTATCAAGCCAAGCTGTGGCGTCATCCCACATAAAATAGAGGAAGATTGGCACAGATGTTAGCTCAGAGACAATCTTCCTCAAGCAGAAAGAGTAGGATTGGAAACAGATGTTAGCTCAGGGCCAATCTTCCTCACACAAAAAAATGGTATTCTTACCAAAACAAAGTCAGGGAAACAACAAATACGATCAGAGGCAGGAGTCTCTGCCTTGGCAGTGGCTGCCTCTCCATGCACCCACCTCCCTGCTCAGAAAGCGCCATGCTTCCCGCTCCTCATTCTCAAGCAGAAGTGTCTCCAGCTGCGCAGATCAGCCCTCCTGGGGCCCATCTCTGCAGGGAAGCAGGAACCTTTGGGAAAAGCACACCCAAGTTTTGGGATTTACCACCGTTTCATTCTTGATTTCTCCACTCATACTTCGGGTGGACCCTAAAGTGCAAGCCAAGATCGTAAAACAAGAGACCAGCAATCAAAGGCTCTGGACAATAATGGTGCGCCCTTCAGAGCACAAAGCTGGTGGACCTCAGCACATAATTACCAATATAGATTGTTGTTTTAAGGAATAACGTTTTCTAATCATAATAAAACACTCCCACGCTGGCAGAGAGTGCTGCGTCTACACATGACTTGTGGCTTCTCTACTGCCAAGCATCTGAATTTAGGCTCAAAAGGAACCTCAGACAGGGAAGGGCTCAGTGTGCAGCTGAAGGAGCCAATGCCGGCTTAGGCAGTCAAGAAGGCCACATATCAAGAAGGTGGGGCAGCTGAGTAACAAAGAGGGGCAATGTGGAAATCACATCGCTTAGAATTTGTGGTTACTTCAAGGCAACAGTGAGCTGAGCCATGCACATTCCAGCAAAGATAGCTTTTATTAACTCCTGAAATGCTGTCTTGCCTGGGAAACCTTCTCCCCACCCCGCAAAGGTGATGGTTACTTTGTGCATCCTCATTACTTTGCTACACCCCTCCTAAACACGTATATGGCATTGCAATTATTTATTTGCACATTTTACCTTGACGTCTTTTTCATCTTTATGTCAACCCCTTCCTCACCTTGACTTAGCAGGGCATGGATGCTGCGGAGCGCCAATGCATGTTGAATGAATCTGCTCCTTCTACATGAGGCACACAGACAGGCACAGCAAAGATTAGAAAGCCCTAGGCAGGGAGTCAGGACAAGTGAATTCCGGTTCTAGCTCTACCCAGCCTCTTTGATTTCAGAAAAATCACTTAGCTTCTTTCAGATTCATTTACCCATCTGCAAAATGAGCAAAGCACAAAATGTTGAGATTGGGAAAAAAAACAAGGAACTGACAGGGGAAATATGAGCAAGTAGCGCTGAGACACATCCTGTCTCCCTAAGGGCCCTCCCTACTCTGTGCACTAGCCAACTCCTGAGCCTGCAGTGGCAGTGAGCTCACACTCAGGTAGCCCCTCACGGAAGCCTTCCACGCCTAGCAAAGGAGACTTGGTCCTCACCGTACTGCTGTATGGTTACCTAGAGCTGTTATTTGCCACTTTACCACAAGCTCTTTGCAGAGGGGGTGGCAAGACAGTGTATTTTTTTTTCTTTTTCCTCCCAAAGCCCCCCAGTACATAGTTGCACATTCTTCATTGTGGGTCCTTCTAGCTGCGGCATGTGGGACGCTGCCTCAGCGTGGCTTGATGAGCAGTGCCATGTCCGCGCCCAGGATTCGAACCAATGAAACACTGGGCCGCCTGCAGCGGAGCGCGCGAACCCAACCACTCGGCCACGGGGCCAGCCCTGCAAGACAGTGTATTTTTATCTATGTATCCCCAGGGCCTAACACAGCACCTGACAATAGTCAACACCCAGTAAAAATCCAATAGATGAACAAGCGAATGGATAGATGAATGAGTGGGGCGAGGGAAGGAAGGAGAGAAAACTTTGTGTCTCATGCTTTGGTTTAGTTAAAATACCTCTGAGCTGATTGAGTGGTAGAACTGATATCTCAATGCTATTTACTGATGTATAAAGGGTGAAATAGTATGGAAGTTCTCTGAGATTTGGGAACTTGAAATTTAAATATGATTCCTCTCTTAATCTGTCCTTATTTAAATTAATTTTGCCGATCTGGAATATCAGAATGGATCACACTATCTATAGAAAATTTTCCCAAATACAGATGAGAGGGGAAAAAAATGTCTGTTATGTGCGTTATATATGATCCTTCATTTAATCTCATGAGAATCCTCTAAGGTCAATATCACTAGTCCATTTTATGGGCAAGAAAATTCAGATCTAAGAGGTGAAAAATTTGTCTATGGCCATGCTGCAGGAAGTACCAGAGCCAGGATTCACCAGAAGTCAAAGCCAGTGACCTACAAAATATCTACAAGGAAATTGTTTCCTCGCCATTTCCATAGAAAATCATGGAGATGCAATGTACATCAAAAAAGTATAGGAAGGGAGAGCGGCAACTGGCTCATTGTAAGTTTGATCAGCTATTCTTGCTTGTTACCATCCCCATCTCTGGCCATCTCTGACCCACCCACAGGACCTGCCTTGACTCAGCTGAGCCTGAGTGGGTAGTGATGTGCATACTCTCCCCCAAGAGCCTGCTTTCCCATCTCCCTGGAGGGAGGCGCTCAGCAATGCAGAAACCCACCTGTGGTGTCCTGCTCAGTAGGCGTGAAGGGGCTGTGCTGCATATAAATGGACTCTTTCACTTAGCAGGAGGCACGTAATTTCTTTTGTCCCTGCTGATGCATTATTGATTGTGATGAATGTCAGAGTGGGAGCCCATTCCAGGAGCCATTAAACAATAATTTCATCTCCGGTGGGTAATTGATTGTCAGGGGCCCACAGTGGCCAGTTGTGAAGTGGTGGTGACTGTGAGTGTTTTTATTTGGGGCAGGGTGCGAAGGGAAGATTGCATGATTTATTTATCACATATCAAGCCTGGTTTTCAGGAAAAGGAAGCTGAGATGTGAAGTTGACCTTCTCTGAGACTTAGGCAGCCTGTGTCCAGAGGTCAGACTCCTGCTGCTCAGTATTAGGGACATATAGAGGCCACTGTCCTCGACCTGCTCCCAACTGCCACCATCACTGAGAGCCACCCTCCCCACCCAGCCAGAAAATCCTAGGCAGTGACTTTCAATAATCGACACTCCTCCACCCCCGGTGCACAAGTGCTCACAGCCTGTGTACCACCATCAAACCCCAGAGGTGCACTCTCTTAGTACAGCACAATTTAGATCTTGAGCCCCCAAACTCACCCCCTGGCATGCCCTTCCCTTGCCTTCTTGTCTATCCAAATCCTACTTCCTCCCTTAGCCCCAGCTGGCCTCATCTGCTGAGGGAGCTCGGGTCCACCTCAATCCCCAGGTTAAAGCGTTCATTGCTCCTGCCTCTGTCTTCCGTGGCAATTCATTCACGTCTCTACCACAGAACTGTGATACTATGTTCTGAATATTTGTTTAGGTTTCTGGATTACAAACTCCTTACAGAACTTGAAAACTAGGAAATTTCTCCCTGGGAAAAATGTATCTTGGCAGAGATGCAAAATATCACATACAGTTTTAGTGTTTACGGATCCCCTGAAAACCATTCATGGACCTCAGGTTAAGAACCCCCAGCCTGGCTGAGCCATCTGAGGCCAGTGTCACACTCACCTTGGTGTCTCCAGGCACAAGGCACTGTGTGGCACACAGTAGGTGCTTCACAAATTCTTGTCGAGTGGGTGCAGACTGTCTACAGAGTGACTCAGGTATGTGAACGTGGAGGCTTCGCTCGAGCTGCATGCCTCAAGCGTCATTGATTTAGGAGCTAGGAAGTGATATGCAGAGCTCTGCAGGATGGAGCAGTTCCTCACCCTGAGCTGGCCTTGCTTCTATGTTTAGAGTCTCAAAACTGGCAAGAAAGGGGGTCAGAAAGGGCGTGAGAATTAGCACAGTGCAACAGAGCCTCGCAGAACTGAGTTGGAAACTCCAGAGAGCACCAAGCACAGAAATTAAGGCCAAGGATGGTCTCAGACTTCCCCAAATCTCTGAGCCTCACTCTTCTCATTTTTGTTTTTAGAATCAGTGGAGTTAGGCTGAAAGCCTGGACAAGATAATCCTATTCACAATAAAACAAATCAATAGCGAAGTAATTCTCATGAACGGGCTAACTTGTGACGTTGGCTTTGCCCTCGACCCCCACAAATATGACTCCCTATGTTCCTAGAACTACTTCTCTGACAGCATGAATAATTCTCAGTCTGCAGCTTTCGAGATATAAGGGCTGTTGCAGGAAACATCGTATAACCTCATGTGAAGAATGCAGATCCTCGAATCAGTTTGTCTGGATTTGAACATTAGCTCTAATGCTTAAATATGTGATCTTGGCCAAGTTACTAAACCTGTCTATGCTTCGTTTCCTTCACTGTAAAGTGGAAGCATCATAATTCCTACTCCTTAAGACAGTGAGGGGAATAAGTGAGTAATCCATGCAGAGGGCTCAGAACACATAAGCACTCCTTAAATGTTAGCCATCACTGTTAGATAGGAGGGGCTTGTGGATAGATATTGCTATCGCAGTAACGTTTTCGGAGTATATGTGTACAAAGGGAAAGGCTTATTTATTTTATTTTATTTTATTATTTTAGCTAAGACATCAGTTGAGCAGCCATTCCTGTATCAGGATCATACTGTCCTCCAAAGATGAGAAACCAACCTTTCCAACAAGGCCCCATCAAAGAGACCACATTCTTTCTGTGTATGAAGTCAGGCAACCTTTCAAAGTTGGCCTCCAACCCTCACTCCTGGAACTGTCCTTGGCAGCTCCAGCCCACATGGAAACGCTCCTTTCTTTTGATCTCCTGATGCATTTACTGTATGTAAATGCATATTCTCTTGATACTCATACACTGTTTAACATCTATTATATATTTCCTAAGTTAGATTTCTCAAAGACTGAACACTCCTTCAGGGCAGAAAGCGTACCTCATTTTCGGTTAGGGTTCTGCCGTTGCCTGCCATGTGTCCCTTGGGCTAGCCCCGTGTACTGTGGACCTTAAGTCAAAGACATAGGCTTAAGCTCCTTCCCTTGCTAGTCTGGGACCCTGAGCAAGACACACGTGCTGAGACTGTGTTGTCCACCCCAGCATCTATTATCTACTTCGTCCCTAATAGTAAAACTCCTATTTTTAGCTTGAACATGACAACTTGGAATAAAGACAATATTTTCTAGTAGTCCCCTTTGAAGCTAGGTGTGGCCATGTAACCAAGTTCCAGTTAATGAGGTGAAAGGGTAAGTATGTGAGATTTTGCCCCTTCTTGACCTATTTCTCCATTCTGCTGCCTGGAATATATATACAATGGCTGGAGCTGTCTCTAGCTGACATCATGGAGCCATTTGGATGAGGGCCACCCCCAGTAATGGTGGAGCCTGAAACCTTAACAATTTTGTGAAGCTGTCATACTGCCCCTGGACTGCCTGCTTCCAAACATTATTTAAAATGAGAGAGAAATAAATGTCCTTCTTTTTTTAATAATCGCTATTATTTGGGGTTTTGTATTCCTTACAACCTGACTCTAATTCTAACTAAATGCTCTGAATCTTGGGTTTGTCATCACTACAGTGCAGATAAAAATTCATATGTACATTACATGTAAAGGAAATATTACACATGTAAACTCATTGCCGCAGTGGAAGTTGAATTATAAGTACTTACAGAAGCGAAAGGAAGAAAAGTACAAGAAAGAAAGACCAGTGGTGTGCGTGGATTTTGGGACCACATTTTGCAATGAGTGCATCAGGGATATGGGCTGAGCTGGTCCTTAGAGAGGCTCTACCTTCAGGATCTTCAGATCATAACCAGCATGAGCTGTTCTTTACCATAATTTCCCACATCCGTGAACATGGACACAAAAACGAGCTGGAGGAAGCCCCGATAGGAAAGGTCGGGAAGTCCAGTGTCAAGGGGGGCAAGCTGGGAGGAAAATACTAACTTGGTGTCATTTTCAGTGAACTTGAAAAAGTGAAGGGGAGAAAAGTAATCTTTAATACCAAGAAAGAGTTTATCTGTCTCCACTGCCTATGAAAGATAGATTTATCCTGGGTTTCCTTCTTCCTCTTCTTTATTTTTTTATTCACTACTCCATTATCTTGTCAGCTGAAGCCACAAGCTCTCGCAGAATCCTCCATCGCTTGTCTCCTGCCATCTCCAGGAGCCCCTGTGGGGCCTTGGCTCATCCTTCCCAGCCCGTCCAGAGCCCGTCCCTCCCAGACCCAAGCTTGACCTGCTGCCCTGCCTGATGGGTAGACAGATGGCTTCCCATGATGCCTGGTCCCAGGCCCTTGGTTCCAGCTAAGCTCTGTCCTCTCCTTTCTGCCTTCATACCTTAATAATTCATACATACCTCCTTCTGCGCATCTGAGAAAATCCCCTCCTCATGTTCCCACTTTTCCAGGTTGTTTTCTGCCCAAAGTCTCATGCCTTGACACCCTGCTCCGCGTGCCAGGTTCACACGTTCTATCTTAGTTCTTCCCCTGAGAGAGGCAGGAGCACGTCCCTCTAGCGATGACTTTCTTCACAGTAGATCTGTTTGTTTGTTTTGCTTCAAAACGATTTAAACTAAAATGTGTTGAGCCTGTGATAGATACTTCTACTTACACTATCAGTTACTACCCATGTGGCATTCCCAATTTATAAATGGGGAAATGGTCTCTCTAGAGGGAAGTTTTAAAATGCCAGCAATCTCATGGCCATTAAATAGCATAACTAGGATTGGATCCAACTTCTCTGCCTTGGAGACAACTGTTTCCCACCACATTTCTCCGTCCATTCATTAGTCTGGAAACACAGAGCCTAAAGAGGCAGGTGGGCCTATTGTGGCCAGCTGCTCCTCCTTCCCAGAGCAGCCATCCCAGGCTGACACTGCCTCCGACTCTCCCACCACTTCCCTCTGTTCTAGACCCTCTGTCTGCAGGAAACGCCTACTCCCTCCCTCTCTGAGCCTATGCCTACGGTGCTGCTGCTCTTTACCCAAGGAGTCCGATATCTTCTCAGGGAAGCCAATATCTTCTCTTTAGCCCAAAAAGAAGACATTCTCTGTGCATTTGCATAAGGGAGTATTTTGTTTTTGGAAATCAATGCAGTGGCCAGTTTCTCCTGGCAGACTCGCTGCACTGCTGGAGGGAGGGCGTTCTCTTGCCCTCGCTGCTCCTGTAAGGGCTTGTGAGGGGAAGGACAAACAAGGTACCATCCCAAACTGGCACATTTTCAGCCATTTGTGTCTGTTCTTTAAGGAGCAGGATCTTTTTATTTTTTACAAGAGAAAACTGAGGAACAGAGAGTTGGAGGAACTTGTCCAAGGACACACAGGCAATAAGCATAGAGCCAGAATTTGCAGGTCTCATATACGGACCCTAAGTATGCAGAACAAAACAGGACTGTTCTCTTTCAAGTGCAGTAGGAAGTCTTGGACCTCTCCCTAGGCCCTCCCCTGTTGACACCCCTGCCCGCCCCCCATCCCTGCCGCCAATGCTCCTGCAGTCCCAAAGCAGCCCCACAGAACCCTGAGATTCCACTAAAAACCGCTGAGAAAACAGTTTGGAATTTAAAAGTAACTAACTTGATTTCATAAGCTGTTGTCCTCTGACATAGACGTGCGCTGGTGTCTCCCCTCTCTGAGCAGAGCCCCTAAACCAAGAAGTCTCCTATGGTTCAAGATCCTGAGGAGCCACACACCAGGACCCAGGGACGCCTCCACTGTCTGTCACATCCTAGGGCTGCATCCCTGCAGCCTGCCTTACCCCAGCTCTCCCTCTGCTCCCCTGCATTGCCAGGCACCAGGCACCAGCACCAGCCACTCTGCTCTGGGGCCGGCCTCGGTCTTGTCACCTACTGCTCCCCAGGGCACAGAACAGGGTCCACACATAGTGGGTGCTCAAGAAACTTTTGTTAAATGGGTCAAAAACTCTCTATGAAAACCTCTGAAGGTACAAACCATTCTTATGTCTCCTCAGCCTTCGTTTCTCCAGGTTAAAAAAAATCAGACTACATTTTCCTCCCAACCTCCTCGTATGCTTGGGTTTTCATTAAGCATCTTTACGTTACCCAATGACCTATCCCCAGGCTTTTCAAATCCCTTGTAAAATACAGAGCCCACATCTGATCATGTTTGTCCTTTCAGCAAACAGTTAACGAGCACCTACTAAGCGCCAGATGCTGCTGAGTGCTAGGAAAACAGAAGTGACTGAGACACTGTTTCTGCCTGCCAGGACCTCAGGGAAGAGAGCCCTGTAATTACACAAGCTGGAGAAATAGCTGCACCAGGCCACCCGCGGCCTGAAGGCTGGAAAATCACCTCCTGGGGGTTTCTATAAGCTGCTTTGATATTCCTATATGGGCACCCCACGATCTCATGTGACTTTTTAAATGGTCTGACCCCACTGAGATTGCAAAACATTCGTTGAGAGTATGAATTCACTCTCTTGCTGCAAATTTTGGCTCTATTGCTTGTTGCCTTTGTGCGTTTAGAGAAGTGCTTTAAACTCTCTGTTCTGCAGTCTTCTCTTCCGCGAAGTGTTGATAGTGAGAGGAGTCAATTAAATCATGACTGTAAAGTGCTGAGAACAGTTTCTGACATGTAGTGAATATCCGAGAATTGTGAGCTCGTCGCCAGGCTTGTCTAAGGGACCTCCAGGATGGCTGGGACTTCTGGATGGACCCTCATGCATGCACGCCCATGCCCTGGTCCACCACAGTGCGCTGGTTTTCCTCGTGCCTCTCAGCCCACTAAACCCTTGGTTCTGTCATTCTGTCGTATTAAATCCAAAGAGGACACTGCTTAAGACCCCAGCATCCCTGACCTGTCCAAGGACACTTTCGCTGTCTTAGTCAGTGTCTGTTTCAAGCAGAGCAGGCAGTCAGGGCCCCACTTCTCTTTCTGGTGGTTTTGAGACCCTGTAGGAGGGATGGGGAGTGTAAACACCCAGACACGGCTACGGCAGTGAGGCTCAGGGAAATATAGCTTGGCACTTTGTCTCTGAAACCTGCCTCCCCAGGTAACTCCTGAGCACATTCTCTTTTACATAGGAGACCCGAAATGCATCTTGAAATTCAATGTTAATAATAGTTTGTTAACATTGGAAAGGCTTTAGCGGAACAATATTATATCTAATGACATTGTGGATTTAAAACTTGGCTTCTTTGAAGAAAAAAAAAGAAAGAACTTGGCTTTGGGTTTCATTCTTCCTCAAGTGTGACTCAAAGATCAGTTTCTGTGCATACCAATAGCAGAAGTCACAGCTCTTCGGTTAACTGTCCAGTTAACCCAGGTGCAAACCATTCGGAGGTAAGTCTTTAAAATCCCATGGAACAAGAGAATGTGAAAGAATCTTAGAGACCAGTTTGTCCAGTCTTATGTTTTTTAACTAGTGAGGAAACCAAGGCCCAGAAAAAGGCAAGTGACTCTCCCAAGGTCACCAGCAGTGTCTGGTCCCTTCAACCTCATCTTGACATGATGGGTGATGGGAGTTGAGAGGAGCCTCTTATCTCCAAAATCCGTGACGATTTTCATTACGGAAGGGAAGAGCTTCCAAATCTGCAGAGTGAGGTTGACAAGAGAGCCGCTGAAAGGTTAAATGGGATACGCGTTTAAACACCTTAGCGCAGTGCCAGGCACATTACAATGCTATAAAAACAATGTCACCTGTGCCAGACCCAAGATAAGAGGCTTCCACAGAAGTTATCACACAGTCACCTCTCTGTACCATCCTACCAAGTTCTGTAGCTTCCTTTCTTTTTTGCTTACAATTAATTAAATTAGACTGCAAAACAAACATTTTTCTAGTTCATAGTATGAGTCAAGTGTTAAGATGAATCAGAAGTAGTCTCCACTTGGTGCTCACAGACCTAGTAACACAACCTCACCGCGTAGTGTGAAACGCTGCACAATGGAGGTCCCCGGGGGCCTCGTGTGCCGGTCGTTAGAACTGCCCGCAAGTGCGCTGCCTCTCCACCCTCAGGGAACGGACAGTGCGCCACGACCCCACTCCCGCTTCCTGGTAATGAAATGAAAGCAGAAAAGACTGATTTCACCAATGTGTGATTCATTTCTCCTCTTTTTATCTCTGGCATGTTAAGCAGCTAAGTTTGAGATGGGGACTCCTCCATCAACCTGTTCCCCCCAACAAACAACACCTATGTCGTGTAAGCAAGAAATAAAAATGTTATTTTAAGCCACTGAGGTTTTGAGTTTGTTACCACAGTATTAATCTAACTTATCCTGGCTGATACAGTCCTGAATGATGAAGATAAGAGCTTCCCTGTTTTTCCTTTAGTACGCTGCTACAGTCTCAAGCTGCTCTTTCCTACACGGCGCGGGAGCTCATGACTGCTTCTCCCTTCTAATGCTGAAACCTTTGCCAGCCTGAAAGCGCTCATCTCCTCCCCAATACTTGACCCTTTTCAGACTAACAAATGACCCTGAATGATGGGCAAAACAGCAGGCCAAATCCTCCCCGTCCTCCCCGCCCTGCCTGCTGGCCTCTGCCTAAACTAGCAGGAGATAAACTAGCAGTACATAGAGCAATTGTGTTTTAATAAAGATAATTGATTTACCTTTTCAGCATTTAACAAATGGCAGTGCACACAGATCTCTAAAGATTTATGCCCACAATTTGCAAAATTATTTCTCTATCGATCAGCACGGGTTTGTTTTTTCGTAGGTTCGGTCAAGTAAGTAGCAACATTCAGGTAGGTAAATGAATCAAGCCTGTGAAGTCCCTGGTGAAGGCAGATGCTTGTATTCTCTGACTGAAGGATGTCAGATGTGAACGCAAGATACCTGGGACCTCACAGGGCAGGGAAAGAAGGCACCAGAGAGTCTGGGAAAGGCAGCGATGTGCCGGTGGAGAGGAGGAAAAGGCGAGTTCAGAGGTGCCAGACTGTTTGACATCAGAATGCCACAGTGGTGGTGGCTCTGACAGCTCGATCCCACAAGATAGATGGTGGGCCTGGGGAAAAGAAATGCCGAGAGTGGGATCAGAGTCGGGCTGTAGGCAGCCTCGTCACTGCCGTCTTGCCATACCTGCCCTTCCCTGAGCACAGGCCGCTCAGCCCCACCCTCACCCCCTTCCCTGGTTCTGCGAGTAGCCCATCAAGTGGGGTCTCTAAAAGGCCTACACTTTAGACAAAGAGCTCAGAGGGATAACCATCAAAATACTTACAGGTGTTTTCATGAGGTGGCAGAATGCTGATTTCACATACAGAAGGCTTCCCTATATTTTCTAATTTTTTGATAGTGATCACGTGTTACCTGTATAATAAATAAAACAAAAGCTTTAGGAAAATTCAATTGTCTGAGTGGCTCCTGGCTCAGCAGGAATCTTGCACATATGCGATGTGCCCAAGGAGTTATCAAACTGAAGACGTGCTCTCTTAATGCCTTTCACCCTGCCTGATTAAAAACAAAAGCAAAAACAAGAAAAAAACAGAAAAAAGAAGGGAGGAAAGATGAAAAGGAAAGAAGGGAAAGAAAGAAAACATGCCGTGAGTACTGTGTTCCAGGGGACCATGCTGGGTGCTGAAGACGAATATTCTTGGGGTTAAGAGAGAACCGGAAAGGAGAGAAATGCAAACCAGAGCCCAGGGCCCAGGGTCCTTGGTCCAACCATGAATGAGGGAAGAAGGAAGTTGTGGAGCCTGCAAGAAAGGAAGCCTGGAGAAGAGTAAAGAAATGGATCTTAAAAAAGGTGACATTTGAACAGGAGATTTGGTGCAAAGAGGGAATGACAATGTAAGGGATTTATCCCCCCATCTGTCTGAGAGGAGACTGTTAAAGAATGGAGTTGTTTTCACGGCTTAAGAAAAGGATGGAACCGTGCTGTGGAGTTCCAGACCCTGAGACAAGGGGCAGGTAGGTATGCGGGCGCAGACGTTTAAAAGTGCCTCAAAGCAAGCCCAGGGGAGCCCCTCTTCTGCATCTTCGGGAGAGAGGCCGTGCGCAGGGGCTGCCACTACCCGTGAAGGCAGGAGAATCACTGCTTTCCCAAAAGGATACTGGATCCCTCGCTTCTACTGCTCATCCTCTATGCTTTTACTTTTCTGCGCCTAGCACCAAGATCCTCCCTCCGTTTGGAGGACAAAAGGCAAAGCAGCTGACAGCTAATCGCTTTTGCAGTGGGAGGACACCCCTCTATTCTGAGCAAATAGACACCTCTCTGCTCTGACACTCTGTTATTCTAGGAGCTCTTTGCCTCTGTGTAGTTACTTGTGTGATTCAGTGATATTTGCTCTTTCAATCATCCAACAAGGATTTCATGTATTCATTCAACAAATATTTATCTGAAGACATGTTTAATGGATGCTTAGTTACTAAGTGATCTATATTGCTCACACTGTCAAATGGCTTCCTGTGTCACTCAGAATAAAAACCAAAGTCCATGTGGTGTTCCACGGAGCCTCCATGACGTGGACGCCTGTGACCTTCCTGGAATCATCTCTACCTCTCTCTTCACTCCCTCCTTCCCAACTACACCGACCACCTTGGTATTCCTCTACTCAAATATATTTCTACTTTGCACCTGCTTACTCTCCTGCTTCTAGCACCTGGACCTCTCCCAACTTCCAATATAGAAGATGAAAGACAGCTATCCCCCTCATAGGTCTTTTTCAGATAGCTTTCCTATGCCCCTGCCATGCCTGCAAGCCTCTGTTGAAGCTTGTGGGAGAAACCTTCCCCAGCCACCTGATAGCCAAACTACCCGCTTCCCATCACCGCCCCTCCTCTTTATCCTGCTCTGTGTTTTCCGTGGTACTTGGAACACTTGTCAGGATACATGTCCATCTGTGTGTTCATCGCCTGTACTCTCTCATCACAGTGACAGCCCATGAGAGCACTGGAGAATGGAGGGACTCCATTCTCTATTCTGTGCCCCGTGTCAGGCATTGCCTAGCATACAGTAGCTGCCCAATAAATATTTGTTCACTGAGTTAACAAATATAGGGATTGGGCTGAGACTGGTTAGGAGCTATGGTAAACAGCGGGTTTCTGTGCTGCCCCCATTTCCATGACCAGCTCTATCCCTTCACTTAAAGGAAAACACACTGGTGCATCTGCAGACTGACAGTAAGAAGCGTCTGAGTGAAACTCTCAGGCCCGACCACTGTCAGAGACGAGACCCAGAACTAAATGATCCCTCCTCGGGTTCTGGTCTGGCAGCTCCCATCTCACCCGCAAGTGCCGGGTAATTGGATTGGTAATGGGATACGGAGACTTTCACCTTGAGGTCACTGCCTCACTTCCAGCCCAAGGGGCGGCTGCAGCTGAAAGTCATCGCTCTTGGGGAGCAGTTCCAAGATTATTGGGAAACGTCTGAATCTGAGTTTCCATTTAAGGCTCTGCCCGTTCCAAGGAGACAGCACGCCAGCCTGTGTTCTGCACCGTCTCGCACCTGTGAACCCTGGACGGTAACGTGAAGCCTTGGCCACCCGGGGCCACAGGGGAAGACAGGAGCCCTCGTCGGGCCCAGGAGTCACAGCCCTTCCTCCTAAGAGATCCCAAACAGCATCAAGACGTCATTGCTCCAGCAGGCAGGTGGGCTGTGACTTGACCTTCACTCCTTGACTTTTCTTATATAATAATCAAGGGGCAGAAACTCTGGCCTAATGGTCAGCTTGTTCTGCCTGGTCATGAATAGTGGGGGAAAGACCGTGGCTCTGAAGACTGAAAAAATGTGGTTTTGAATCCTGGCTTGCCCTTTCCTGGTTATGTAATCCTAGACTAACTAGTTCACTTCTCTGAATTTCCCTTTTCTCTTCTATAAACTGGGGATGAAAACATCCCACATGTAGCATTGTGTTGTGAGAGTTAGCGCTTGTGTGTCTAAATCATTTAGCGTGGTGTCTCACACACAGTAGATGCTCAAGGAATTGCAGCAACTGATCCAGAGGGACCCTCCTTCCAGGAGCTAGAAAGAGCTTTATTTATAGCCCTACCCGAGAAGCCCATCCTTTTGTCATTCATCAAATATATAATGAGGGCCAACTAAGCAATGGGCTCAGTGCTGGACACTAAGTGAACAGCTAGGATGCTAAGAGTAAAGACTTGGGGGCACAGAACTGAAGGGCCACTGCTTCAGGAAACGCTTATAGAATTTAGGAAATAGTCACATATCCTTAGAAGCCACAGACAGAGGGAATAAGAAAGGTCACTGAAGTCAAGGCCTGTAGTCCTGAATAAAGGTAGGGAACTTTGTTTTATTTACTCATCTGTGTCTGGCCCTCCTCAGGCTCTATTAAAGGGCTTTGCATGTACTCAAAATATATTTGGTGAACTTAAATAAGACTGAAAAGGAATGTAAGCAGAAAGAAAGTCTGTGGCCTCATCAACCTCTCCCTGCACAACCAGAGTTAATCCCCAGGGACCTGTGTTTGCAATCTCTCCCACTCTGACCACTGCAGCCCATTCTGCAGGATTCTCCAGCCGGGCTGGGCCTGACTTGTGGCTGTGTGGCTGCGGAGCTGACTACAGTGGCCTGATTTCGGACATGTGACTGCGCTGCAGGCTCCTGGAGTAGAAGGCAGGTGGGTGTGAGGGAGAAGGCTCCCTATTGTATAAAGCAGGCCATCTGGGGACACGGCCCAGGCAAGGAGAGCTGTTTAACGGGGCTGTGAGCAACTCCAGGCACCCCTAGCACATCTCTGCTACACAGCACCTGGAGGCTGCGGGCATTTCAAAGACCAGCCTCAGGTGAAAACCAGGAGGCGAATTTGTCCTCTTTTGAGAGATCTGTAAATAGAGCACAGACACTTCTCTCTTGGCTGAGCCATCAGGGCAGCTAGCTCAGTGCCTGAGCTTGAGGGGACGAGAGGGGGAAACCAGAAAGTGGGGACAAAGGACATGGGCCAACAGAAGCTGTGGGACTTCTCACCCCAGCCCATCAGCCAGTCTCCTGAGAGGAGAGAGCTCCCGTCTCCTTTCATTCTCCCCTCAGAAGGGACGGTCTTCCAAGACCCTCTGCCGCCATGGAGCCATGTCTCTGGGCCGCAGCCTTCTTCAAGACCTAAGAACAATAACTCTATCCCTCCTCGACCCCAAAGGAATGCTAAGAAGCTAAAACTAGGCGGCAGCCATGGAAGCCCTCTGGAAGGAACAGTGCAGCTGGCGCTGCTGCGGCTCCATCCCCTCCGGGGGTCTCCTGCAGGAGGAGCCGAGCTCCAGTCCAGAGGGCAGCAGAGTCCGGGCCAGCCGACCAGCACTTATGGCAGAAACTGAAGGCAAGGCTTCAACAGGGCGGTCAGGGCCACCAGACACAGCCATTAGCAGAACTGGGATGCAAAAAGGGTTGTCTTTGCCCTGCCTTTGTCCCAAGATCCATGACTCCCTCTCATTCAGGCTTCCAGGGCTGTGTCTAGTGACCGACAGGACCGTCTCTCCAGCAGATACTGCCTTTGGAAAGGCCACATGGAGAAGACATAATCCTCAGTGAACCCACAGCAAGCAGTCTCCGCAGCAGTGAAATTTCAGCTGATTGACTCCTGGATGGGCGGGACTATCCGGGAGTGAAGCTTCTTCCTGTCAACCATAGTTCCTCCCTGCTCCTCTGTGCACCTGTGACTTGTATTTCCTTCTCACTAACCACAGATGTGCTGTTGGCCTCCAGGTGCTCTCAAAGCAGAGCCTTCACAGAGGCCCAGTGAGCACAAGGAGGGAGAGCGAGGAGGGATGGAGGCGTGAGAAGGGAAGGGGGACAGCTGCTTCCTAATGATGCATTTTGGTACCAGCAAGGAGACAGTTTAACGCTATTCTTTTGTGAATATTAAACCACTAATCCACGTCCTGTTTTGGCAACACAGGCTACCTCACATCTGTATGCCTCACCTACAGTCTGGAGAGCTAATTTGTTAAACAGCTTTCTTCTCCCGTGGGAATGAGGTCATTGGTCACAGAAGATTGATTAAGCTCTTGGAGAATCAACATTAATGAAAATCAACACTGCCTAATGAGTGTTTTTATGGCAGCCTCATAAAAAAAATTTAAAAGGAGAAACAAATAAACAAAAACAGCAAGAAAGCCCAGAGGCGTTCTCTCCTGATGTCTTTCAATCCTTGTTGTAAAATTGGTATCAGGACAGTGGTAGAAATCCCCTTGGCTATGCCAGCTTTCCTCCCCTCCATCCCGCTCTGATTCATTGTCATCTTCCTTCCTTTGCATGTGTGTGTGTGCACATGAGTTCCAATAATATGTGTGTGTGCGCATTAGCTCCAAAGATATCTCCCTTTGTTCAGGCCAACTCTCGTGTAGAGAGAGAAATAGACTCTAGTCAGAAAACATGCTGTTTGAAATCCAGCAGTACCACTTCCCGTGTGACTTCGGACATTTAACCTTTGACCCTTTTCGCACATCTCTAAAATGGGAATACTAGTTTCCTATATCTCTCCCAGTAAATTGTTGCACTGAAGATCACATAAGCTAGTGTGTGTAGAAATTTTTTAAACCATAAAACCTTGTGTAAATAGGATTCTTATTGTTTTAAGTCACTGTTGGGTAGCGGGGTAATAGGCCAAAGATTGGAGTCACAGACAACAGGTTTGAATCCAGGCTCAGAGGCTGGCTCAGTAGCTTACCAGCTGCATGACCTCAGGCAAGCTACTGAAGTTTCCTTAAGCCACATTTTTTTCATCTATGAAATAGAATAACTATAGCTTTGTACTTTTAGAGTTTGGGGGAGGATTAAGTGAAGTAATGAATGCAACACGCTTAGGAGAGTACTTGGCACCTGATAACAGTGAAGAGACATGAGTCATTATGATTAGAGTTCTTCTTCTCCCTCCTCCACCAACCAGCAACAGCCTACCCACAGCCCAAATGGACAAGATCCATAAAACCACACAGAAGCCAAATGGAAACAGATAGCTGGCAACATAAGCTCCCTTTTGGGGTCCTGAGCTTGAGAGCAGTGGGGAAGAGGGGCAAAGAAGTGATGGGGTGGGGAGAGAGAGAATGAGAAGAAAATTGGGGATGCCAACTGTAACAGGAGAGACATCTGAGAATTCTGCAAATAACTGTAACTTCCAAAGGTGGCTCAAGGGAGATGATAGCTAGCTGTTCTCCACTGAGGTCCCATAACAAGAACACGGCTCACACTGAAAAGGGAGGGACTTAGATGAAGATGTGAGATGCAAGAGGGAAAAAAAGGAAGGAAGGAAGGAAGGAGGGAGGGGAAGGGAGAGTGAGAGAGAAAGAAACAAAAAGAAAGGCAGGAAGGGAGGAAGGAAGAGAAAGAAAGAAAGAAGGAAGGAAACATCCAGAAGGAACTTTTTCCCCTGAGGATGCTTTTCATTAAATAAATGTATAAGGAAAATGAATCAGTAAAAAATCTGTTCTCTCCTATTTTTTCCATTTTGTTTTTCCAGTTCTTCATGTCTCTAATTTTACCTAAATGATAATTTTATGAGCAAATCAAGTTATACATAATACATTTTATGTTTCTTCTTAGCAAAATGATTTTAGATATGTAAATTGTACTTCAAAAATAAATATTGCATGTTATTCTAATTTTTCACCAAATTTAAATTCCCCTCCCCCCCAAATTCTCAAACCCTCTGTCTCTAATGATTTTAACATTTCTAAGACCTTGACATTTATAAATGTAGCTTAGTTCCAATGGAGAAGTGACTTCACGTGAGTTCAGGGGTTGTGGTCTGTTAACTGGCAAGGTTCTAAAATCTTCTTGGCAAATAACATTATTTTGTCTCTGGGCCAGTGACTAGAAAGGTTGATATAATTAAGTAGAATAGAGTAGCATGGAGTCTGATGGGCCTCCTACATTTCTGTGGCAAGATTTTTGAAACCTCTCCATTATGCACCTTCTTCAGGCTCAAGTGTATTTGAAATACCACCAAGACCTAGCCTCCTTTCCCTGAGGAGGATGTCCAGTAAAATGGGCGTATAAATTCTCCCCAGACCTGAGAGGCGGAAAGGCATGCAGCTGCCCCTGTCTTGGCCCTATTTGTAGAAGCTCTCTATGGTTTATGATAGCATCAAATCTCACAGGGAAATCCAATGAGGATGTATAGCCAAAAGCTTTGGCCACTTATGGCCCAGATTGAGCTCTAATTCATCTTCTGGACACTCTGAGTATTAAAACTACCTATTAAATTATGTAGAGCTATGTCATCCAATATGGTAGCCACTAGCCCTATGTGGCTATTTAAATGAATAAAACTAAATAAAATTAACATTTCAGTTCCTCAGTTGCACTGGCCACATTTCAAGTGCTACTTAGCCACCTGTAGCTAGTAGCTTCCATGCTGGACAGCACAGAGAAAAAAACATTTCTCTCATTGCAGAAATTCTATTGGACAGCACTGAGCTAGAGGAAAATTGAGGGAGGAAACTCGTCACTGTTAAGTGCCTGCCATGTACCGGGGTCTCTGTGTTGCAGTGGCTCATTAAATTATCTGAAAATCTATGCGGTAAACGATGTCATCCTCACTTTCCAGATGAAGAATTGGAGGCTCAAGAAGCCTATCCAGAGTTCCATAGCTTGTGGCAAATCTGGTGAATTAGGACTGTCTAATCTTGAAATGCTGCTAGAGGTCTTATGATGGGACCAAAGTGAGTAAGATGGAAGTGTACAGCAGGTGTACATAGGTGCAGAGATGGGAGATAATGAAGGATTGGGCCAGAAATGAAAATAACTAACTGTAATAGAAGTAGAAGACTCCCGCTCATTCACCAAGCACCTCCAAGAGGAGAAGCAGAAGCTGCCATCTCCGTGGATACACCAGTCCTATTTCATACCAGAGGAAGCACTGAGCAGCCATCAAGACTGCATTGCCAAGTACTGGGGGAAAAGTGCGACATGGGGATCATATACTTTCACTGGCAGAAAATTCAGCATTACAGGGGGCCTCCAGATACTCCATGGGTTCAGCACTCTGTTACTGAGGCTAGAGACAACCTCTTCACATTTGGAAAATGAGAGCAGATCCTCTAACACAGCACAGGTTGCCGGTAGAGATTCAAGAGTTTAGATCTCGTTGCCTGTGAGGTGTTGCTACGAAAACAGCTCACGACAGGGTCAATATGACCTGTTTACAGAGAGTTCAGCAGCTAGAGTCACCTGGGGCAGCCCCTTGAATTCTTTGAGTAGTAAAGGATGCTTGGTGCCACTCTTCCAAGCAGCTGTGGTGTGGGCCAATCTGAGAAGTCCAAGAATAACAGCTACAACTGTTCTGAGGTCGCTGAGCGGCAATAGCTTGTAGGCACGAGGTTGCTGCAGCAGAGGCACACTCATATCTTCACTCACACAACCATAATGGCCATGGTCAGGGGTCCAAGTCTGCTTGGGTTAGGGATGGAGGCCATGACCAGGGCAAGAAGGCACAGTAGATGGGATGTTGGCGGGTGGGGGATGGAGTGAGAAGATCGTGCTGGATGATGAGATCACATCGGCAGTGCGCTTCAGCAGGAGCCCAGCCTCCAGTCAGGGACAGAGACATGGGCATGGTTTTGTATAGTCGATCGCTTGTCTCCTCTACTATATCACAAGCTCCCTAGGAGAAGGAGTGTGTGTTAGTCACCCTTTCCAGCCTCATCCCCATCCATAGAACATGGAAGACGCTTGGTAAACGCCTTGCTTTTAAACAATTACCCAAACCAGGATTCCTCAAATTCACTTCAAGGAAAACTAGTTCTGAAAGATGCTAATGTATTTTTTAAAAAACAAGAAATAAAGAAAAAGAAATCCTTCCATGGTCAACTTAGTTTGGAAAACATTGTGTTAAACAAGGTTCAACAGGGCAATTTACTGTAGGCTTTCTCTGAGCCTTTTAAATGATAATGAGGGGAATATAGAAAGCAGCGTTTCCTCAGCTTAATTGACCATGGAATTCTTTTTCCACAGAGCTTCTTGTGGGACTATTGTTCTGTAGAAGCACTGATCAAGACCTCTGACTTCAATTCACTATTGCAGCCTTTAGATAAAGAAAGGATGTTACTTTGGGGTTGACTGGCTAATCAATGAATTGTACCACCATACAGAACATCACTGGAGGTACACCATCCCTGGGTTTATTTATCCATCTAGGCAACTAACGGGTGCCTCACCTGCATTAATGTTGGTCCCAAGAATATAGACGTCTTCTTTTCTGTTTCCATACCAATGATTACCAGCCTAGCGATCAGCCAAATTCATCACCACATCAACACTGAATTAATTTATCTATTAATATTTGTGAGCATCTACTAAGTGTGGAGTATTGTTATGCAACCTGAGAAAAGACAAAATTGTAAAAGATGAAAAGATTATTCCAGCTATCCAAGAATTTGCAACCTAATTGGGGAGATAAGAAATATACATTTTCCCCCCAGGGTATCTGTTCCCTGCTGTGGCTCACACTCTCACCTTCAGATGGATCTCTTCCTGATGCCTCTGCTCAATTATCTTTCTCCGAATGGCTTCATTTTCACAATCTCAACTAGAGATAGCTCTGTGTTTTTGGGCCTGTGTACAGTATGTATTATTCATATGCTCACTTGTTTCTGAACAACTTATGAAAACCAACTAGAAATTAATTCATAAAAAAATAGCTTTTTTCCCCTCTCCCTTTACAGAAGCAAATCTGTTTCTTTGCCACAATTGTATTGGCTGATTGGGTTTCTGCTCTCCCTCTGGCCCCATTCTGTAGGAAAATCATGTCTCTTTAGTATTGCTGCCACATATCCTTTCATGTGCCTGAAATATATACCATTGTGTTCTGACTTTTGTTTTGTGCAGAATCCCTTTCATGCTCTGTCTTCTGCAAGGTCCCTCTGTCTTGGCAGCCAGACACTTCTGTTTGCAGCCGGAAGATTTCCATTGTACTTTGCACATTGCAAGTTTTTTGTTCTGCGAGGTGGCCTTTTGTGGTAGAGTTTGCTAATGTTCCTGACTGAAAACAGTCCCAGTCATACTTCATCAGTCTCATTCTGCTCTAAGGCACGGTTGTCAAGCCCACTGAGGGAACCAGGGGCCTCCCTGCTCACAAGAAGGTGGGCTGAAATCAGCAGCCGAAGGGATCCATGTGTCAGTCGTCAAAGGCGAATGAAGCAGAGGGGTTTGATCGCTGGGACTTTTAGCCTTCTGAATTTCAGACGCCTTAATTCTTCTTCTACATGGGAATATGCCTGCTACTCTTCTTCCTGAAAAGCATGCCTCAGCTTCCTCTTCCATCCTCCAGATCGGGGCCAGCAATTATGCAGTTGCTCCCTCTCGATTCCCAGCAGATCTTGTGAACAGAAATTAGAGACACCGAGGTTCCTCCCCTGCTCACTTCTCTAAATTTCAGTCTCAATTATGGATACGAACACAACTTTAACTTCACTGTGGTCACAAACCGTATTTATCCCATTCTTAGCACCTCATGCCCAACATATAGTTGGGATTTTGGACTCAAAAAATACCTAAGTGAATAAACCCACTCGTCTCCTGAAATGTAGCAGCCATGCTTTGAAAGAAGCTATCAGGCATGGCTGCTGCCTCCCCCACGTCTCCCAGGTATCTTTCCTCTGTCAGTTTCTTGCTGGTGGAATTCTCCAGGCAGCTGGAAGGGCAGTAAATGTGGTGTAGAATTGTGGCCTGTGAAGTGGAGGGGAAGGCATGAAAAGGCACTGATCCATGGGAACACATTGCTACCCCCACATGCAATGCATCAATTCAATTATGGAAAGGCACTCTTAGAAATCGTGACTCAAAAATCATCTAAGGCAATTTGGCCTTGTATCATGGTCCCAAGCTACTTCTCTCCTGCAGTATGTACGGGAGCGTGTGTGTGTACACTATTCCTCTAGTTTGCTATCGCAAATCAACTCTCTCCTTTTAGAAACTCAATTTTTAAAAAGTATACCCTTACACAAATGGTTGTCGCTTTCTTCATCTCCCTTTCCGAATTTTAATTCATTATCCTACGTCCCATACCATATGTTCCAAAATACACTTTCATATCCATATCAATGTACCCTGAAAACTTACTCTTCCCTTCCTTAAATGTCCTTCTCCCTCTTTCTTTTACTTTTCCTCTTCCTTCCTTTCTTTCTTTTCCTTCTTTTTCAGTTTTTGTGGGGGTGTTTTGGTCCTCTTTACTCTATCCCCCCTTCTTTGACTAACTGCAGTTTACTAGTTGTTATGGCAACTCCGGATTGCTCTCAGTACCTCTCTCTCATGATGTGGCTGTAAATGAAGATGTGAGCAAAATAAAGACAAGTTTTACTCTCCTCTGTCTCTTCCCTAAGTCTCTCCCTTTCCTCATTATTATCTCTACCTGACACTCCCCACCCACATCCTACACATAGGTCACAAAGGAGGCAAAACATAAATAAATAAGAGGCTATGTATCTCTGGTTGTCACAGTAGTAGTATTTCCTACTATAACAAAAATAGAACTGTAGAATGCTTGAGCCAGAGTGGCAAGTTGTGATCTGTGGGACTTTAGGATACGTGGTGCCTTGGAGGCAGCTGCTCAGTTTTGGAATGGCAATCATCACAGCAGGCTAAATGTGTTAGGGAAGACAGGTGGCACATTCGATCCTAATTCTTTCTGGCTTCAGCTTCCGCCATTCATGTCCTACCTAAGACCTCTATGGGGTAACTCAGATCACTGCTCAATAGAACTACCTCATTCCCTCATTTTACCCAAGAACCTGTCTGAATCAGGACTAAACTGCCTAGTTACTAATCTCATAGAAAGATCTCCAAACTTCTCACTAAATTATTCCAGACACCATGCTCCACATCCCTGTAGGAATGCACTCCATTTCTACATGTCTTCCTAACAAGTTATTTTGCTGTCACATTTTCTCTGATGTCTGTCACCTTGGTATCTAAGCACTCTAGCAAATTCATGAGGCTAACAACAAACACTTATGTGGGAGGGGGGAAGAAAGCCCTTCTCTTCTGCTCTCTCATCTCCATGGGCACAGAGCAGCACAAAGAGGCGATGATTCTCCAAGGTCATTCTGTGCAAAGACAGCACAGCAGAGTCGAGAAAAGACTGCAGAATCCTAACTTACAGTCCCTGACTTCATAATCCAACAATACTTTGTCTGGAATCAGTGTTTCTATAGACACTACCAAAAGAGATTTTGTAGCTGCTGGCCATAGCCAAGAAGGAATCTTCACAAAAATCAGACACGCCTCCTTCCCTTCCAAGCTCTGGATCTTGCCTCTTTTTATCACTGCTGAGTATTCAAGCACTCTTTCGATTTTAATACTTAATGACATTAACTGAAATGTTCAGAGGTTTCATTCATCGAATCTTTCAATAATTATTAATTGAGAGCCTTCCACAGGCAAAGAAACGTTAGAGATGGGTAAGACTCTAATATCCTCGAGGATTTTCAATCTAACAAAAAGAATAAAACATACATGCAAAAAATGCTTACTGAGAACACACTATTTGCTATTCTAGATTCTGAAGAGAGAGCAATGAATAAAATCTACAAGAATTCAGTTCTAACGGACTTTACCAATATAATGCGGAAAACAGATAATAAACAAATAAACAGATAAATAAATGACATATTACATTAAAACGTAAGACAGATGAAATGTGATGTAACATAGAGAAATAGCTGAAGTGCTCAATATTTCTTTTTTACATGGGATTTAAGTACTTGAATCAGAAGTTTGATTTAGTTTCAGTATTGGATTTCTAACACCCAAGACCTCTAAATTTCTTCTCCAGCAACTAAAATTTTCTTCTCTAGTAAGCAAATATTATTGAAGCTGTTGCATTTTCCCATTGGTGATCTATGTGGAGCAAGAGATTCAGCAACTATAATAGGCTAGTAACCAAAAACTTGAGAAGAACTTGGAGGCGGTTGAAATATAGCTGGTCCAATTCTAGCAGAGAATGGGTAAAAATATATAGGATCTGTGGGAACTATTGCAGTCCGCTGGCCATCTGATAGACTGCTATCCAAAAGAGAACGGTATTATTCCTCTACCTTAGTTATTTAAGCAGATTCCCTTGTAATTGTTGAAAATCAAAGTAACAACCCTAACCTCTTTTTCTTTCAAAGTAACTGAGATTTAAAAGTTTTTTTAAAAAAATATTAAAGTATTCAGATAAACATTAGGTGCCAAGTTGTCTTCCAACATTCGTAATTTCATTAGTCCACATTTATCTGTTCCCTGGGATGCAGCCAGTTGGGAAACACAGAGATCTTAGCTCCTCAAACAAATGCTGCAAAGAAACTTATTACACAACTCCATCATATACTCTATGCTGATCTAGAAGCTGCCATTAAAAATAATCACTGTCCCTCACCTGCAGAGGGTTCCAGGAAGATAAGGAATGTTATCAACATTCAGAAGAGGTATTATGCTGGGTGACTTTCAAGCAGTGGATAATTAGATAAATTCTGAGACAAGCTGATATGTTAGCCTTGATAGCAGAAGAAAGAAAGAAGGAAGGAAGGAAAGGAGAGAAACGAAGGGGGAGAGTGGGAGGGAAGAAAAGAAGAGAGAGAGACAGAGAGAGAGAAAGAAACAAAGAAAGAAAGGAAAAAAGAAAGAGAGGAAAAAGAGATGGGCAGGAGAAAAACAAACAAACAAACAATATAAGTATCTAAAAGAACCTGAAGTTTAAAAAGCAATTGTGAGACTTTCAGTTTTAGTTTTCCACTGTACACAACTATAAAATTGAGTAAAATGCACAAGGAAACTCTTTACAGGCATTTGACAGCTGGAAGCACAAAACAATAATCCTAGACAGAAGGAAAACATACAAAGTGAGTTCACGTTTGCATATGCTTTCTGACCAGGAACACTCTTCAGACAATGGCCCAGGGAAGTGGAGCTCAAGCAGAGCATTAGTCTCTCTGAGATCTGAAAACAGAGGTCAGTGTTCAGGGCTAGTGAAGCTCCTTAAATTTTCAGGTCAGGATAAAGGAGAGGAAGGAGCTACACAGAAGGACAACCTCAAAGGTGGTGAGAGTCCACAAGGCCTAGCAGAAGTTGGATGCTCTGGGACTCCGAAGTGAATGGAGATACCAGAAGTCACACAATTCTAGGAGGCAGAGTAAAGATATCACACTGAGAACCGTAGGTGTTCAGCTGAGACCTCAAAAAGGCCAGGCCTTAGGAGCAAGGTCCATACCCTAAAATAAGAGCCACACCCTAGGACAAAAGGCAAAATTGAACTGGATCCACTCTAATAAAGAACAAAAACAATCCTGACAGAGTCAAAAGGACCTACCAGTAATTTAACTGCTTACCAGAACAAAATTCAACTTTTTTTTAAAAAGGACAACATAATCCAGACTCCTTATGATATGTCACCCACAGCGTCCAGCATACAATAAGAAATTACTAGATATGCACAGAAGCAGGCAATGTGATCTATGATCAAGAAAAGAAATAGCCAATAGAAACAGATCCTCAGATGACCCAGATGTTGGCATTAGTAGACTAGAACTTTAAAACAGCTATTATAAATATGTTCAAAGATAATATAAATATAACCAAGTAAATAGATGGAAATTTAAGAAAAGATATAAAGAACTAAAGGGAAATTCTAACACTGGTATTACAATATCTGAAACTAAATGTACTGAATGGGCTTAAGGGCAAATTAGAAATTTCAGAAGAAAGGGTCACTGAGCTTAGGCAGAACAAAAAAATGAGGGAAAAAGACTTCTTAAAAGAAAAATAACAGAGATTCCTTGTTCTGTTAAACAATTGCAAGTGTTATAATATGCATATAGTTCATTTCTGGAAATATTGAACTCCTCCTTTCTTATTTCAGGAAAAGAGTAAGAATGTTTCTTTTAACTTCCTCCGACCAACATTGTACTTGAGATTCTAGCCAGTAAGATAAGGCATGATAAGTAAGTAAATGAAAAGCATAAAGATTGAAAAGGAAGAAATTCTGTTTATTCATAGGTATTATGAAAGTTTATGTAGAAAATACTAAGAAATCTACCCCAAAAAACTATTAGAATTTAGAAGTGAATAAAATGAGGTCACAAAAGACAAAGTCAATATAGAACATCAGTGTGCAAAATTTGGAGAATGAAAATTTTAAAATACCATTTATAATAACATCGTTAAGACATATAATACTTAGGAATAAAATTAACAAAAGATGTGCTTGAGGTCCACATCGAAAACTACAAAATATAGAGATTAAAGAAAATATAAACAAATGAGATATATAATGTTCATGGAATAGAAGACATTAAATATTATTCTTGTTAAAGTGCCAATTCTCCCCAAATTTTCTATAGAATCAATGCAATCCCAGTAAAAATTCCAACCAGACATTTTGCAGAAATTAACAAGTTGATTCCAAAAAGTATATGAAAATACAAATGGCTAGAATAGCCTAATCTTAAAAAGAAGAACAGGGGCCAGCTCCGTGTCCGAGTGGTTAAGTTCGCGCGCTCCACTGTGGTGGCCCAGGGTTCGGATCCTGGGCGTGGACACGGTACTGCTCGTCAGGCCACGTTGAGGTGGCGTCCCACATTCCATAACTAGAAGGACCTGCAACTAAGATATACAACTGTGTACAGGGTGGGTTTGGGGAGATAAAGCAGAAAAAATAAAAGAACAAATTTGGAGAGCTCACATTACCTGGTCTCCAGGCTTACGAGCTTTCACCAGGGTGTTGACTACATGGGTGTGTATATGTTTCAAAACATATTGAATTGCACACTTGAGATCTGGGCCTGTAACTGTGCGTAAATGTTGTCACAATAAAAGAGTAATTGCAGTTTCCTATTGGTAGACTACATCACAAGAGGTAAGGGGACTTTCAGGTGAGTATAGATGAGGGGAGATGAACGTACACGCCACAAACCTCTTTTCTTTCTGTCTCCTTTAGTAAATAACTGATGGATTATTCTGTGTCAAATTGGTTAAACTGGAATAATTTACCCCAGAACCTCTTCTTTATCTATTTCCACGTTAGAATTGGTCAAAACAAGAATTCATACAAGATTTAGAAGGCAGAAGTGAAACAGCAGCTAACATTCTCTGAAGGGTGCCATAAGCAGATGTGGTGACGGACACAAGCAGAATCACCTAGTAGGTTTCATCTTGTTCTCCTTCTCATCTGCTCCTTATCCAGCCCTTTTTCCCAACTACTGACTCCGTTCAGCAATAGCAGACTCAGGATCTCATCAAACAACTGTCTGAGGACACACAGAGGTGACAGTTGCATGGAGGCGACATCTCCCCTCGCCCTCCCCCAGAGTTCCCTTTTATAGTTGCACTTCAGAGGCTGCACATATCCTCAGATTGTCTGGTTGGTTGCTGGCTCATTTTCTGTTTCTCTAACTCCCTGTCTGGACCTTGACTTTTCCAGTTTCTTCCCAATAGTTTAAGATCTAACTGCCAAAATAAACCCCTTAGCCCACAATACTCACTGTGACTCTGATTCCCTGCCTTGTGACAAAGAAATCCTCTGACACTGGAACTGATATACTTGACGAGTGCAAAGGGTGCTGTGGGCTTATGCACTAAATGCAGATGGAGGAATGGGGTACAGCCCTCTAATAAACTAACTACCGCAGGGATGGACATCAAACAGATGACATTAAACCTCAGGTGGGCTTTCGTGTATCATCAGAGCATCCTAAAATCATAAGATGTACTCTTGTATTAAAATATGCGTCTCCATGAAGTCACCCGACATAGGTTCTGATTTCAGAAAATAAGGTCCCAGTACAACCCCGTCCTAGGGTGTGCTTCGAGTAGGCCAATATATATAACTGAAAAGTCAGACAAAGTGCTGGGAGATGATAAATGTGTGCATGCATAGAAGCACACATTTGTATTTATTTTTAAAAAAGGAAAAACACTGCACATCTTTTTGGACAGAAAAAAGAATAGTATATCAGAAATGACCAACCCACCTTTGTGTTCAGAAAATTATGGAACCTTAGAAAAATCATCTTACATCTTATTCCTTATTTACTATAAAATTGGATATAAGACCAGTCCCAGCTTCTTCATAAAAGAGTAGAAAATAACTTGAGTTCCCACTATGTGCTAAGCATATTGACTTTTTGTAACCGTCCTGTAAAGAAAGTGTTATTAGCCTCATTTTCCAGATGAAACTGTGACTTAGAGATATTAAATAACTGAATTAAGGCCATACAACATCTAAGTAGGGGAGCCATGATCTGACTTCATGTCTGTCTGAATGACTGCAAGGCTCATAGTCTTTCCACTAAACCACCCTCATTTTGAGCAGGGATCTCCATTTTAGAAAAGGAGAGGGGCCGGCCTGGTGGTGCAGCGGATAAGTGTGCACGTTCCACTTCGGTGTCCCAGGGTTCGCCGGTTTGGATCCCGGGTGCGGACATTGCACCGCTTGGCACACCATGCTGTGGTAGGCATCCCACATATAAAGTAGAGGAAGATGGGCACAGATGTTAGCTCAGGTCCAGCCTTCCTCAGCAAAAAGAGGACGATTGGTGGTAGATGTTAGCTCAGGGCTAATCTTCCTCAAAAAAAAAAAAAAAGAAAAGGAGAAAAGCTGTTGTGTAGATGTTAGCCCTGTGAAATTATTTTGAAATAATTATAAAGAAAATAATTTTTAAATACCTCCAGACCTATATGCATTTATATGTTGCTGGTCAAATTAGTCACCTTGAGAGAGTATAGATATAGGTAAATGGGTTCCGACGATGATGCTATTTTCCAAAATATTTTTGGAACTCCTCTCTCAGAATTGCAGAATTGCAACACAAGTGATATATATATATATATATATAATGTATATATATTCATACATATATACACACATATCTATATATTATATATATACTTACACAAACTTTATATATTGATATATACACAAATTTTCTACATATAGAGAGACAGATAGATGTATATGGCACCCACTCTCCTCTATATTCTCTAATGTCCATGCAGAATCCAAGGTGACTTTTTTGGAAAAACAATGCTCTCAGAGATGTTCGAGGAGAATCCACGCAGACATGCACCAGGCATACTGCAGAGGGAATAGCTGCAACAGAAAAAGAGTTGAACAGTGCGGCCTTTAAAGTCCTTTCCAACGCTAGATTCCCTGTAATATAACTTGTTATGTTTGTTTAAAAACAATCCCTCTATTACATATGGTCATACCTCATGAAAGAGTATGCAAATGGAAGGTGGATCTCTCTGATGAATAATAATATTATGGTTGTCCTTCAGCAGAATCTCTAATTACTGAATCAATTCCCATCAATCCTCACCGTGAAGCTGGATAAGCCCTGTTGGGTGCTCTTACAAGCGCCCTGATCTCTTTCACTTAGCAGGAGTCACACTTGCTTATTTGGTGTCCAAAGACCCCTCTAGGTCTTAAGTTCCTTAACGGCTAAGGCATAGCTGTTCATCACTGAGAATTGGAGTGGAATCAGGGGAAAACAGTAAATATTTTTAAATGAACAATAAATATTTGTTGAATGACAAAACCATGGCTTGTGGAATCAATCTGAAAACCTTCCCTGTCTTATCATTCCCATGGAAATAATTTGTGTGGTGTTTACTAAAGGTTCCCCACGTGAAAGGCAGGCAGTGAGTCCTGTGAGGGATGGAGTGTCCTCATATGCAGGGAGGGGAAGCCAGCCAGCGCCTCGCAGGACCAAAGGTCAGCAAGACTGCAGGAATGGCATACACTTCAGAGGGATCTGTTCCAGCTGGAGCAAACAGGGAGGGCAGGGCATCATGGGAGAAATGAAGCATTTCTGGTCCAAACAAAGAGAAAATAATGAGAAAAGACACAAACAGAAATATGCAAAACTTTCTGAACAGAACTGAGCAGTTCTGTTTGGCTAGGGTGTACAGCCTGCCGTGAGGAGTGGCGGGAAATTAGATGTGGACTTTGGTCAGGTGAAAAGAGCCTTCGTTGCCAGATGTGGGAGGCTGAATAACTGCCCTTAAAGATATCCAAACTCTAACCCCTGGAACCCGAATGTTACTTCATAAGGCAAATGTGACTTTGCAGATGCGATGCCAATAGACTGCAAATGGAATCACAACTGTCCTTATGAGAAGAAGGCAGATGGAGGTTTGAGAGCAGAGGAGAAAGCAGTGTGAAGATGGAACAGAGACGCTGCACTGCTGGCCTTGAAGATGGTGAAAGGGGTCCTGAGCAAAAGAATGGAAGAAATGCAGGCCTAGAAGTGGGGAAGGGCAAGGAAGCAGTTCCGCTCTGGAGCCTGCGGAGGGAGCACAGCCCTGCCACACCTTGGCACCAGCCCAGTGAAAACCGTTGTGGATTTCTGACCTCCAGAACTGTAAAAGAATAAATGTGTATTGTTGTAAGGAACTACATGTGTGGTAATTTGTTACAGCCACCATAGGAAGCTAATACAACCAGGTTAAAGCATTTGAGTGTGATTTGTTAAGCACTGAAGAGTTATAAAGATTCGGGTCGAAATGGATGGAGGGAAAGCAAATAGAAGGGGTGTGGTGAGAGGAAAAGTAAGCAACAGCAGCTTGATTTTAGAAATGGGTAAAATCTCCCTGGGTATTTTGTTAGCAAAGCATTTTGGGATCCTCTGGGATGAAAGGTGCTAGAGGAAATGTAACGATGCTGATAAATATTCTATGATTCCCGGGAACACGTCCTCGGGTGAACTACAAGGCAGTTCTAAATGTTACGATAAGACTTGTGGGAGACTCAGCCATTTGGGGTCTCGGGGGTGCCATAGACACCATGACTATGTCTGTCTCCCTTCCCCAGAGAGTGGCATCCTCGCATGTCTTCCTCCCCAAACCATAATTCAGAGGAGCTCTGGGCAGCGGCCGCAAAGGGCAGAGGCACGAGCCGTTCAAGGCAACAATAGCAGCAAAAGCATCATGAATTAGTTAGCATTTAACCAAAGCAGCTCGAGACCCCTTCCAAATACCAAGCTAGTGACGACCACTAATCCCTATGGGTTTGTCCTGAGTGGTCGGCCCAGACCACTAAAGCTTAAGCTGGGGACACTTGTCCATGCTGGGGCCTACGGCCTGCTGATTCATGTCCCTCTCAAGTTGTAAACTAGCAATTGAGGCTCCTACCCCTCCAAAAATGTGTTTTAAACCAGAGATTCGAGGTTTCCAACCCTTCCGACCCTTCATAATTTTCTGAGAGTCCTTAAAGACTCAACAGAGGCCTTGACCTTGAAGTTAAAAAAAACCCCACATTCCAAAACAGGGGGTATTAATTCCAACTTAGAGCTGAAGAGAACCTTGGAGACCACGTCACACAAACCTCTAATTTCACAACTGAGAAAATCCAAGGTCAGGGAAGTCAAATGACCCACGGGAAAGCCTCTGGTTTCCAGTCAGGGATCCTGCTCTTGGACCCCTGCCCTCCAGTCAATTTCTCCTCAGGAGCAATCTGGGGCTGATGTTTTGGAGAAATAAGCACCCAAATAGATCCTTGCCCTCTGGAGAAGGAAGAGACTTCTCCACGCGGGTCTGGCTCTTCCTTCTGCATCAGGGTCCACCTTGGAGCTGAGCCCACCTATAGGCAGAATCAATGGAAAAGGAGAAGTGGGCATGACATCAAATGGACCTGCATTCAAATTCTAGCCTTGTCGTTTACCTGCTGTGTGACCACAGACAAGTCATTTGATCTCGCTGATGCCCAGTTTCCTTAGCTATAAGTAAGGGATAATAATTCCGACCTCAGAGTTGCTGTGATGATTCAACTGGATGATACAATGAATGCAAAAGTGCTTAATAGAATGCTTGGAATTTACTAGCCCCGGATCAGCACACGCCGGATCTGAGTTTCAATGAGTTTCTAGGAATATGAGTGCAAATATGCAGGCTTCCAAAAACACCTTCCCTCACAGCCTGTTGAGTGTAAAGTTCCACCCTTAGCAACATAGACCTTAGACGCTAGGAGGGCAGTCATTCTTTGGGAATGCACATTAAAACAAAGACACTCCAGAATCTCAAGCCAGCATTACTTAACATCTCAGCAGGTTTTAATTGCTAAGGGGAAACAACCAAGGTCCTGCAAAAACAAGAGAAAAGAGGTAAAAGAAAGGGAAACAGAGAAGCAAGCTGTGCTGAATGGAACCAAACATCTGTCAAATTCTCAATTTTTTGGACCAAAGGGACATGGGAGTTAGAAATCCAACGGGATATCTAAATTCTAAAACAATCCTAAAAACGATGTTTGTGTATTCTGTTGCTCCATGTTTTACAACAGCTGAAACTGCTGATAGGGAGAGAGGCTAAGGTCCCCCCACCTCTCCTAGATCTTCACACTCTTTTGGGCCTTGTGTTCCCAAGGCAGGGGATCGGTACCTGCCCACTCCCTTCACTTCTTCACCCAGACATCTGGCCTTTTGAGATTCGACACACACTTACTGAACTCTTGCAACATAAAGAGTAATAAAGCAACATCTTTCTCAAGAGTTTACTCTCAAGCAGAAAATACAGATTTGAAGCAAGTAATTATAACACAATATGACAGTCGCTTTACAGAAGCATGAATGCTAGGGGTTAACAGATAAGGAAAGGATTTTTTTCCTGGCTTAAGGGCTTGGAAATAGGGGAGACCTGGAAGGCTTCACAAAGAGGGAACATTTGAGTGTTGATGTGGGCCAAACAATCTGCGGTTTGGAAGAAAATTCCTATGAGATAGGAAAGCATTCGCCAAAAACTAAGCTGTCTGGGGGCCAAGCAGGTGGGGTGGTTCTACCACTGCAGGAGTCACGCCAGTTGCTCAGCTGTTGTCTCTCAGCTTGAAGCACCATTCCTACTTGGCTGTGTGGTGCCAGGGCTGGGGACCTGCAGATTACCTATCTCCTCTGTCAGCTGGCTTCCTCTTAGGTCCCACAAACCAGGGTGAGACTGGTTGGCAGCGCGAAGTACAGGACTTGACCCTTCCTGTTGGCTTGCTCTTCCATCAGCATTGCCCCTTCAAGGGCTCTTCACCCTGACAGCAACAATTGGTTCCAGTCTCTAGGATCCTCAGACTCCCAGCTTCATTGTGCCCCCGTGGAAGTACAAGCCCCAGCAGGGCAGCTCCCCCTCATCACACATCTAAGCTCAGGAGCACAAGGGCCTTTCTCCAAACATCTACAGCACAGCAGATGCTGAGCCATGCTCCTCCTCTTCTGAGGTGAGTACTCCTCTGAAGGACCCCTCCTCTGCGCTCCTGCCGTACTAGCAGCTGTGGGGTATCTCTCCCTCCTCACACATCTGAGCCTCACCTCCTCAGAGACCCTTCTCTAAGCTTCTAGGTTCTGATAATCCCAATCTCTTCCCTTTGACCCTCTGATTTTAGGATCTGTAGCTGCCTCCAGTCATTACAACCTCTGTAATAACTCAACATTCCCTTTTGGTTTCTTTCAGTCCTCTCGCACCTGTCTAATTAATGCCCTATTTTAAACTTTCTCTGTTCAAACACCTAGAGAGGCTTCTGCTTCCCTACCTGGATGCCGACTGATACGTCACATATGAGATACAAGATGAAGGCTGGAGCTATAGGCTGGGAACTGGATGGTGGAGGGCTTCGTCCCATCAGCAGCGTGTGGCTCCATTTGATAGACAAGGACTGAGGATCCCCCGCAGGTTTCCAGGAAAGAGAGCAGTGTGATAAAGGCTGTGTTGGCAGTGGGTCACAGGACTAGAGGAAGTGGTGACTGAAGGCAGGGAGATGAGTTAGAAGGACATTTCAATAATCCAGGCATGGGATGTTAAGAACCTGGTCATGGCAGAGGAGATGACGAGAAAGGATCACATGCGAAAAGCCATTCAGAGACTTCATTCCATTGGTAGGTAACACAGATGCCGTGATGGGAGCAGGCTAGGAGTATACGCCTTATCAGATACGTAACCCACCCTTTCCCTTCAGGTTAAATTTATGTGGGGTCTGAAAGAGAAACAGGTCCTTGAGACAGTGGGACACTGAGGTAAAGATATGGGCACTGGGGTGCAATTCTGCTTCCAACACAATGTAGGGAGAATATTGTATAAAATACATCGTCTTAGTTTTCTTATCTTCAAAATGGACCAAATTATACTTACATTAAATGGGTTTTTAAGTGCTGTGTTTCCCAAACTGAGTGATCATTAGAATTATCTGGAAAGCCTTTGAAAAATGTCAATTTTCAGATCTTGCCCTAGACATACTGAATTAAAATTTCCCAAATATGTGTTTGGAAATCAAAAATTTTTTTTCAGTCTTCCAGGTGATTTTAGCAGGAAGCTCTGTGTGGGAACCATTGACTTAGAATTCAATGTGGATAATGCACTGGACTGTGCCTAGCTCACAGTTTGCTGTAGCTGACACTGTCGATGCCTCACCCATATTTCCTCGTGGCACTCAGCCCTCCAGTACATGCAGGGGCCTCCTCATGCAGGCACCTGCATCTCTGCTTGAGAGGTTTTTCTGGCTGCAGCAGCATGCTTGGCCCTGGGCTAAGACAACTTAGAGGCATGTGCTACACGTTGGGACTGAGTCCTAGCTGCTCACACAATCCACCTGCTCATTCTTGCACACTGTGTGGTTTCCTTCCCTCCTTCCCTGTCCCACTCAAATACTCTTCTACAAATACATCCTGACATCACATTCCAAAGACGCTATTTATACCCAAATCCTCTTCTCAAGGTCATCTTCTGGATGAACCAAACCTAAGACATATGTCCTTAGTCACTGTTAGAGTCTCTCCCTTTCATGGCCCACAATCTCGGCTTCCGCAGATGGGAATGACAATCTTTTGAACACTGGTCAGGTGCCCCAGCGATGACAACATCCCTTTCTAGGCATTGTCATCTCATTTTATCATTACAACAACCTTGGGCATTAGGAAGTACTAGTGTTCCATTTTCATATGAGGAAGTTGAAACCCCAAGTATTAAATAATTTACGCAAAGCCATGCAGAAAGGAATAACACTAAGGCTTAAAATTCAGTTTTTCCATAATAGCAACAGTTCTAAGAATCTGATGAAATGTGTTTGTCCTCCCCTAACTACTCCCCACCCCCCCAAAAGACACGGTCACTGACCTACTCACTGATTTTCATAAATTTCAGGATATTGAAGGACTTCAAGTACGTCCATGGATCCTGTGGGAGCAAGATGTTAAGGGTTCATAGAGCCATGCATTTCTGGCAGGCTCGAAGTTTCTTCTCGCCAGGCTCACCTTTCTCCCGAGATTTCACTCAAGGCCTCATAGCCCACCACAGGCTTCTTTTTGATGTTTAGAGTTAGGCGATCAGTGAGCAGTAGTGCTTATCAACACCTGGTCGATGTTGTATATAGAAAGGAGGAAAGAGAAAGGGCCCTGCTATCTGAGAGCATTCACCAACAGACAGAACTGACAACCAACAAACTACAAGAACGAGAAAACAAATCTAAGAATAGATTCCTTTTCAGACTCAGTCGGCAAGAATAACGGATACTCAGTAAATGGTGGTCTTCACCGCAGAGAGTGTTGTAGGAGTTTCACTTTCGACCAGAAGCAATACCTCCCCTTTATTCATCAGGGAAGAATTTCTAAACATGCCAGCCCATGTAATATTTGAAACACGAAATCTTAGACGATGTCCTGACAGTGGCCATTCCTCAAGACGCAAGAGCACAAATGTAAGAGCACAAATTCAGGAGCCAGGTGTCTGATCTAAACTTAGGAGCTAAGATGTACTAGCATGGTGACTCTGAGCAAGTCACCTAAACTCTCCATGTTTCACTTTCTTCATCTGTACAATGAAGATGATAATGGTACCTACTTCCTAGTGTAATAATGGAGAAGAAAGGAGTTAATAGCTGAATAGCTCTAAGAACAGTGTTGGGCGCCCAGCAGGAACTCAGTAAGTATCAGTTATTTCTCTTAGCCTGGGTTCCCTGGAAAACGGATATTGGGGCAAAGCTCATGTGATAACCCTTAATAGAAGGAGAGGACAGGCCAAAATCCCAGGAAACCAGAATGAGGGGAAAAGGAAGAGAAACAGGAAAGGAGGGAAGGCAAATACAAGATCCAGCACTGCACATTAACGAAATGACCACAGCTTCACAAGAAAACACCACTGATGGCTCATCCAATGGCCCTCTCCATAGAGGCCACACAGAACCACCACACTAAGAATAAGCCATCAGGAAGAAGAAGACTGAACAGTTTACTTCCTCTCTCCTTTTCATCTCCCATCTTTTAGTTCACCTCACAGAGACTTACTTCCCTGTCCTTCTGAGCTGTGTGACCAGGCCCCTCCAGGTCACTTCTGGAGGAGCCAGAGCCTCTGTGTGTCTGGTCAGTTCAGACCCAGGCCCGGGAAAGCAGCTAGGGCCGGGCAGAGGACAGCAGAAGTGGTCAGATGGATCTAGGACATCACATTAACTGGATATGCCACAGTTATTATTGCACTTTTCTCAAAACTGTCATTTTCAAACATGTACATTCATCCTTTTCTGTCAACCAAGTTGTGGCATTCTTATCCACCTGGTCTTTAACAGAAGTTTCTCTGCTATTTTCTGCTCCAATCACAGAAACACTAGATTAAAGCTTCCTTCTCTGAATTTAATTTCAATTCCATGAAAGGACCACAGTGAATCTCTGAGAATAAATGGGTTTGTGGCCAAGAATCAGATGTGTGGTCAAGATGAATGGGGGATTTTTATTTTGAAACTAAAGATAGAACGTTTTTCACTCGGGCTTTCTGTATACTGTGTTTCAGAACAGAGCTGGAGCTGGAGACGAGGTCTACCAAGAAGAATTCAGGCTGCCTTCAGCCCTAGAATCTCAATACTGACGAACAAAAGCTAAACATGAGAACCTGGAAGCATCAAGCCAGAGGCAGAAAGGCCAATACTAATGGACAGTGCCTCTGGTTGGGTTTTCTGGGAGCAGGTTCTGGATAGAGTTTTGGGTGCAAATGTTCATTAGGGATCAAGGACTGTGAACAAAATGGGAGGAAGTAGGACTGGGCACAGGGAGAAGAGGAGCTGTGATGTGACCTGACAAGGCCTCAGTCAATCTGTCAGGGAACTCGAGCGAGTAGTGCCTGTCAGGGTTCCCTTGTGTTGGACCCAAATGGCCATGCCTTTGTATGCCACCTTGTGCAGGCACCAAACATAAGCTGCCTTAGAAAGACGTGACCTCAGATCAGGCCACCCCTTCAGCTGAGAGAGACCCTGAGAAGCTGAGAGCGGGACATTGACTGTCCCACATCTGTGCAGCAAGTCTGTCCCTGAAGGGGATCTGGCTGATGCATCTCCATGTCTTCCACAGTCTACTCCTTTGCCACTTGGATCCATTTCTTCACACATGTCCGAAGAATAGCTCCTCCAGAATTTTGGGGGACCCATCTTCCTGAGAAGAAACTCAGAACAAGGTAGCTGTTGGGACAACCCATAGCCCAGTTAGTCTTGGGGTTGTGATTGATGTTCATTGTCTCCATCCTCCAGAGAATCTAGTGTAGATTCCCCTCAGCCTTACCTGGCATCTCCCTGCCGCCCAAAGGGTTTATCTAATTGCATGACTCTAATCCAAGAGGGTCTTGAGCCTCTGGTCACCATGCCATTCTCATGCTGGGTTACTGGACCTGTCCATTTACAGTCACAATTAGATAAGGCAGTACCAAGAAATACCCACATATATTTCTCCTGGGCCCCATTGTGTCCTACAGTTCTACCCACTCCTGATTATCGGGATCAATTACTTATGCAAAGCTAGTGCCTCCTCTTTTTGTCCATTAATCCATGAACACAGATGACCAAATTGCCAAGGCCACAGCCATAGGACATAATTCAGTCTTGCTGTGTTCCCTGGTGACAGTGTACCCTTAGGAGGACCAGGACCTTTAACCCTGCAGAGCCTAGAGTTGGACAAGGTCCCCAGTGGGTGTTATGGGTGTCCTAGTGGGGTCAGTCCTGCTTCTACCCTTTGATTCCTGGATTCATGTGTTTTTTGTTTTTTTCTGTTGGGGACGCAGTGCCATGTAAAGGTTCTTGATTCAGTGAGTATACTGCCTCCCAGATGATGGCACACCATACTTGCATAATGTTGCCTCCAATTAATACTTTATCTATGCCTTTAGGAAACCATTCCAATGCTCTATCAGTTCAACAGATCTGGGTGGTATGAAACGTATGTGTTTAATGGATCCTAAAGCCATGGGACCACTCCATACCTCCTTAGCTGTAAACTGGGTTCCCTGTTCTGGCACATTAACATGTGGAATTCAGAGTTAGTGGCTCAAAACCTGCCACACACCTCTCTGATGGTAGTGCCAGCTGATACCTACAGACCTGAAAGGAACACCAATGCCTAAAATATGTGTCTATTCCTATGAAGATGAAAGCTAGTCTCTTTCAGGATGGAAAGGACATAATGTGGCTACAATGGACTAAATGTTTACATCCCCCCCCAAATTCTTATGCTGAAATCCTCACACCGAATGTGATGGTATTAGGAGGTGGGGCCTTTGGGAGATGCTTAGACTATGAGGGTTGAGCCCTCATGAGTGGGATTAGTGCCCTTGTAAGAGACTCCAGAGAGCTCCTATCTCCTTCTTCCATGTCAGGACACAGTGAGAAGACGGCCATCTATGAACCAGGAAGCGGGCCCTCACCAGACACCAAAGCTATTGGCACCTTGATCTTGGGCTTCCCAGCCTCCAGAACTGTGAGAAATAATTTTCGTTGTTTATAAGCCACCCAGTCTGTAGTATTTTCATTATAGCAGCCAGAACAGACTAAGATGGTAGTCAAGTTGCCATCAAATGTCTGGTTGGCCTCCTTAAGGAATTGTGCCATGGAGTCTCAGCATGAGTCTCTGCTGCTGGCAGGTTGAACACTCAGCAGTGGCAGAATCGGCCTTGCTGAGTGGGAGTCCATGTTGTTGAGCCCATGGATGCTTGCCATTCTTGCCACCATGGCCCCTTCATTCGTATGTCCATGGCTAACGTCAACGTGCCAGGCATTCGTCTTGGCAGTTGTTTAGTGCCTCTGCCCTGGAGGAGGATTTCTGGTGAGCATTAACATGTGATGTAAATCAGGTGTGATGTTCACACATGACACTTACATCCATATGCCCATCCACATCCACCTGCCCTAGACCTCCTCGTCTCCAATCGTCCCATCGTTATCATTCCAGGCCCCCAACCCGTCAGCCAGAATCCCAGGTATTACTAACCAGGGCCCTGCCACTGGCATAACAGAACTTCCTGAGCAGGATTGGGTGGTTAACCAAGGGATTGAAGCTCAACCACTCTGCCTTAGAGTGCTGGGCTTAGTCCTCAGCCTTCTCAGGCCATCCTGCTTGAGCTTCTTTGTAGGCAATCAAAGATGCCCTCTGGCTTTTTCACACCTGGCTCTCAATTGCCTGTTACTCTCGGCTGTTTATTTTCATTCTGCAGAGTGTCAATAACCCCTAGCAATAGCCATCCAGTTCTGTTATCCTTAGAGCTAATATTTTCTCCATACCTTTCAAACACCTGCTATAGTGTGCTCACTAGTGCATTCTCTTCTGCCAGCACACCACCGGTGAGTTTTAACCATTGGACCCCCCACTTTGTGCCAGAGGCTTTCTTTAGTCCACTTGCCTCCAGTGAAGGAATCCTCTTGCCAGCCACGAAGCGAGTGGTCGGGCTCCAAAATCTCATCATAGATGACATCTTAGTACCGCCTTAGGTTAGCACCATCCTAGGTTGGATTCTCTAAAACAGACTGTGAGATGGAGTCTGAGGTAAAATATATGAGTCAGGGGTCAATATCTGTGAAAACAAAAGGAGAAGCAGGATTGGGAAGAGGGAAGTCCAGCTGTGGTCCAGACCCAACAAAACCTCAGCAAACCCATAGGGAGCTTTGGAGGGACCACTGCCCATCAGTGTTTTCCCTTGTTAGGCTGGGCTGGCTGGCCTGGGAGGTATAGAGATGCCTGCACCGGCTCAGTAGCCAGGTGTGGGCTGCTCTGGGAAGGGCATGACTGCGGTGAGGCAGCCAGCCCTCTCCCGTGGAAAGACCTGGAAGGGGCTGGAGGCTGACCGCTGAGGGCACGCCCTGGAGCCGGGCAGCAAGTTCTAGGGGTCTGGGCAGCGCTCCTCAGCTTCTCCGCGTCCAGCACAGTCGGGGAGGACTGCATCCACATTCGGGGCTCCACTGTGACCCTCTTGAGCCCAAGCGCACCTGCAGTAGCGCTCTGCTTCCTCTCTGTCCCCTTCGTGCCTCCTGGTCGCTGACTAGACTCACAGTGAGGGCGACTAGTTAAGGTCTGCCAGAATCCAGGGCTCTCGTTACCAGTCTCTGATTAGCAGTCCTTTGCTTATTCAGGTCTCTCTTTATCGAACATTCCTCTCCCCTTCGGGGCCCAGACTTGTCGTGTGTGACTGTGTGTGCTTTATGACAGTTTCACTGTGCAGGCAGCCTCCCCCAGGCTGCAAGCCC
>NC_060280.1:79273588-79296958 GCF_021613505.1 Equus quagga | reverse complement strand
GGGTTGAGGGGCACAGCCCCGGCCTCATGGAGCTTGCAGTCTCTAGGGGGAGACAACAAGGAGGGGCAATTGCAATGAGTGTGGTACATTCTCTGAAGGAAATGCGCCCTGGAACTGTGGTGACACCTGCTTCTGTGGGGATCAGGCAAGGCTTATGCCGAATGATGAAGAAAATGAGATCTATTCATGCAAGAAGGAGAAATGTCCCTGCATGGGCGAGAGGACATGGCAGCATGGCCTGAGGGAGCTGCAGTGACTGGGCAAGTTCGGAGCAGACAGTGTGGGAGCAGCCCCGAGAGATGGGGCTCCTGCAGGGGGTGGGGGGTGCACCTTGGGAAAGTTCTGATAAGATGTGCTAGGGGTCTTTGAGGGCTTTTAAACAGGTGAGGGACATGAGCACCTTCAGTGTTAGGAAGATCAGCCTAGCCGTGGTGTGGATGGAATATGACAAATTATAAGTCTCAAAACTGGACACAGGAAGACCAGTGGGAGACTGTCCCCATGCTCTAGGCAAGAATGGGAGGGTTTGGTTACAACAGCAGCAGGGGGAACAGAGAACGCAGGATAGGTAGAGAAATGTGAGGAAGTAAAATTAATCAAACTTGAAGATAGAAACTGGGAGTGAGGGAGAGCGAGGACTCAAGGACTCTCAGGTTTCTGGCCTGGACAAAACGAGGTGAAGAGGAAGAAGAGGTTTGAGGCTAAGGTTTGGGTTCTGGTTTTGCACATATTGAGTTGGAACTGCCTGTGTGCAGTTGCTTGGAAATGTCCAGTAAGTAACTGTGTATATGGGTTTGAAGCCTGGGGATAATGACTGTGTTAGAAATACAAATTTGGGGTCTGCAGGTACATTGACGTGACATTTAATGTGGTAGTTACTACCTCCCAGGTGGTGCAGGCACACTTGTCCTTTTGTTGTTAGAGGGAGAGCTAGCAGTAGAAGGTAGGCACACTTGGAATTAAGTACAAGGAGCTGCCTAGTCTTTGAAACTGGAGGAAGTCCAGATAATGCAGAGGAAAGTAAAACCTATCATTCAGAACAGTTTGCAAATCAAATCCCTCCCTTGCCCTTCAATAGAGAGGAAATAGAGAACAAAGAATGGCAAACAGAGGGTTTTTAAATAAATCATAATTAGTAACACACGCATGGGCTCAGTGTGGGCGAGCAATTAGACAGCTAATTATATTGAAGCTGCGTGTTCATGAAGCCAGAGAGCCTCACCCCAGAATGGGGAGCTTCCAGCTATTGCAGAGATGCTGGAGGGACTGAGGCTACCAGTGGGACACCTCCAGACCTCCAGCAAAGGTCTGGTAAATGTAATGCTGGTGAGAGGAGGGGTGAGGATGCTACGCATGAATCCACACACTGAGAAATTTTGAGCACCTGCAATAGCAGTTGGGCTTCTGGTCCAATTGGAAGAGAAAAGGATTCTCTTAACCAAGGACCACTGGTAAATAATGCTACCCTCCAGCTAAAGGCTTCCCTGGCTACCCCAGGACCCTTGGGGCTGGATTTGTGCATAGCAAGGGCTCCATCTAGTGATCAACTCTGGAATCACTCTCAGTGTGTCCTGCCCTGTGGATCCTGAGGGTTCTAGCCTCGCGGTGCACAGGCAGAGGGCTCCAGGGAGGTAAGGTCTGCGTGTAGTTAGAAGACTGATTCCTGGTTACCCATGTCCTGAGCTACAGGTAGAAAAACGTTAAATATTCGTGAACAGCGGAATTGTAGAAATAGGCCAGGCATAGGGAACAATTGCAGGGTTTTTTTCTTGTTTCTCTTTTGCAATTTATTTGGCCCAATCCTTTTTGTCTTCAGCAGCTTCAGGCTCTGTGTAGGGTTTGCAGCTTAAGTGTGGTTTTCTCTCTTTTTTTATTCCTTTTCTTTCACAAAAATGAGGGAGGAAGTCTTTGTCAGAAACAAAGCATTCTGGATTCCATCAGTCTGGGTGCCAGTACGACTATCAGCCTGAAAAAATCAGTGATCAAGAAACCGTTAAAGGAGTGGGAGGCTCCAGGAGCCTCCCTTGCCTCCATCTCTCACTTCGCCTCACCTTGGCTTCTGCCCTGCGACTTGCGTGTCCACACAGGGCTGCTCCTGACCGAGGACGCACTGTGAAGGAAGAGACAAGACAGAGGCCAGAAAAAGATGAGAGGACTGATCTGGTCAATGCTGGGTGGGAGGAGGAAATTGGGGGCAAACTTTTTTTTGTTTCTGGAGACAGGAATTTGGGCACGAGTGCTGAGGGGAGAGGTCCGCCTTAAGAAGAAATGGAGGGCAGAGGGCACTTCCAAGCAGAGAAACCAGCAATTAGGAATGCCGTGGGGTCTTGAGGAGGTGGGAACTGTCACAGTTCTGGGGCCCAGCAGCAATTCAGCAAAGCCACAGGATTTAAACGATCTTACTTACCTTGGGAGAAATGATAACAATTTCCAGTTCATTCTGGCTCTAACGTACTAATACACAGAGCAAGCTGGTTGTCAACCCTGCTGAAGGTGATTCAAGGACAAAGAAGGGGAAGGAAGTAGACCCTCCACTGTACATCCACTGTGAAATCAGAGGTAAAAATGCAGAAAGGCAAGGAAAAACTGCGATAAATCCCTTTCGCAGGCACGCACGTCAGACCCCTGTCATGTCTGCCCCTGACACAGACCATATCCCTCAAGAATAGAACTACACTCGAATTCAAATGTGCTATCTATTTTGCATGTATATGCAGAAACAAGGCTGTTGCCAACACTTCTAATGGAAAAATGGTAGTCTGAATACAAAGGGAAAGCAGACTGTTTCACTCTATGAAATCGTCTATATAAAATCAGAAATAAAACTGCAAGAGAAGCAAGAAAAGCTTGAGCAGAAACTCTTCCCTGGGCATAAAAATGAGTTGAACTGAGCAAAATCATAAATGCAAACCATCCACATCACCTTTGCCACAGGGGATGATGCCCCAGAATAGAATTTAATGCCAAATTAAATGTTCCATTCACCTCTTCCAGCAACAGAGCTGTAAAAGGGGAAACAAATCGAGGTTGCTGCTGCGCTTGCTGCAGGATATCAGCTCACGGCGCGTCCGTAGGTGCAGGGGAACCAGTGAATCTTGTGTGGGGTGACTTGGGCCCCCAAAGGGAGAGAATAAGGGGCAATCATCATGAGGGACACACCCTAGGGGTAAGGGAATTGGTCACATTGATTTTCCTCTGGCACCTCAAACGGCATTTTTCTTTTCTTTGCAGAGGTTGTAGAACTTCCCAGACTTTACTGGATCCACCAGAAGAGTATTGATTACAATCAGAATACCTGGACAAGGGAAAGGGGAGCATTTCCATAGCAGAAACTTAGTATCAGATAAATAATGGTGCTTCCTGCTGCTTCGGCAACGATTGCACCACAGTAGTAAGGAGAAATGGGAATAGCAAAAACCACCCTGGCTTGAATTCAGGAGATCTGAATGCAAGTGTGGTGCTGGCCTTCACCAGCTCTATGGCCCAGGGCAAGTCACTCCAGTGAACTTTTCCATATGTATAGTGGGACGTGGGCAAGATGTGCTCGAAAATTCTTTTCCCATGTATTATTTGATGTGGGAACTTGCAGAAAGGCAGAGGAAGGAATGGCTGTAAGTGAAATGCCACCTAAGACCAACACTAGTCATGTCCACTGAGAGATCAGTGATTGCTTACTTCCATGGGGCTTATTTTTAATTCTGCTGTTAAGAACTATTACTTTTATCTTTGGAAAACAAATAAACAAACATTTCATCTCTACTAAAAAATGCACACAGTTGCCTCGTTTTGTAAACACATTCCTAGAACTCTCCTACTAAGTGGGTTATTATGAGCCAAATACCATTTTCCCTGTTGGAAGACTGCTGTAACTGGGAATTGTGTTCCACATCAAGAATATGGCATCAAATAAATCATAGACATCACTAACAATGTGATACAAGGGGAGAAATATAACAATAAACTTCTATAATCATGTAAAATAGTAAAATTGTGCTCCAACTCACATAAAATGGGCTTAAGTGTATTGTACATGTTGATTATACAAGAGACCCCAATGTGCTATAAAGTGTACATGGAACACATAAAACTCTAACTTTAGTGTACCATAAATTCAATCTAAAACCAGCACACTAGCTATAATAAATTTAATTAAACATTAAATGAACAATAATTCGGTTTTCCTCCTTAGAATTTAGAAGGGCTTGTTGATGCTGATTTGGCTAACATGGATCGCTTAAAAACAAGAAGAACAAAAGTTAGCTTAAGTCAATGTGTTCTTTTTCCTTTTGATAATTTCTTGTAACAAGCAGCGAAATCTGGACTATTCCACTAACTATGGAGCCATCTAAAAGTAAGAGAGCAGATGCCAATGCACATTGGTTTATTGAAGATAATGATGAGGGCATTTTTTTCCCCAAATAACCATCATTTAAGTAAAAGCTTATCTACCGTAAAGCACCTTCACCCCTTCTTGTCTCCTCCCTTGTTCAAAAGTTGGACCAAACAAAGGCCAACCAATAAGAGAGCAGTCAGTTGCTACTTAAGGCACACCACATGACACTTTGTTGACAGCTATTAGAGACCTTCACACCTTATCAGAAAAAGGAAGACAATTACAAGTCATTCAAATGGCCTTAAAAAAATGTTAAAACATTTCTCTCAGGCACAAGACAGTTGTAGGAATGCATGTTCTCCACGGCTTTGTGGAAAACAAAATAATCTCTTATGTATTCATATAATTTATAGTTTAACACTATTATAATTTGATTATCATAGCTATCCAGTTAGTAAATATGTCAGGCACTATGATTTCCTCTTTTACGATTGAAGAAACAAAAGTTTAGCTAGCATAAGGGACTTATTTGGGGTTCCAAAGCTAGAGAAAGGCATTAAGAGTGAGGCATTATTATAGAAGTATAGAGAGGTGGTGTCCACAGCCATTTCATAAATATGAGTCCCTGAATCCTAAAGTAATGACAATAATGGAAAGTAACTTAGAGGTACCACTCCTCGCAGTAGCCCCTTTCATAGTATTCAGTTCACTTAAAATCACCCCGTGGCCCATGGCTGTCCACTCTCTACGGAGACACTCCTAAACAGGGTTAATTATCCTAAAAGGCACAACACTCCGTTTTTTGACAAACTATTTTAATTGTTAGGAAAATCTTTCTTCATTTACCCTAATTCTGCTTTGTAGCATCTCAAAGAATACGTCTCAGCCTCCTTCCACACAATACTTCAAGTATCTGAAGCTAGCGATCGTGTCTCCCACTCACAAGGCACAGCGTCTAGACTCTTTGTCCTCCTGGTGGCCATTCTTGGATGTATCTGCCGCTTTTATAAAACCAGGTGCCCAGAAGTGACCATAAAATTCCCAGAGCACTATGGTCCTTAAAGGGTAGACTGAAATTTCTATCAATATAGCTCTCTATGTTCAGGACTGAAATTTCTATTTTTAAAGCTTAAAATAACAGTAATTCTTGGCAGCCACATCATGGTGTTGGCTCTAGCTTGCATCCAACTAAAATCTCTATTTTTTTCCCAGATAATCTGCTATTGAGCCAATTTTCCCCTATCATATTCATATTAGGTTGTGACATTAGCAAATATGGGAAGCTCATCTTTATGTGAGTGCTAATGAAATTTTGGACAGGATAATTCTTTGCTGTGTAGGATTGTCCCATATATTGCAAGATGCAGTTAAGCATTAGTAACAAAATTTGATTGTCATTGTGACAATCGAAAATAACCCTATTTACCTCCAAAACATCCTTCGGAAAGATATTGCACTGCAGTTGAGAATCTTTATCAAATTATCAATTGAAACGTTGTAGTATAAAGAGCAGAGCATTTTGTCATGCCCATATAGACTTCTTTAAGAGTGACATGTATTTCACGGTGAACATTCTATGGATATGATTTTCATCCAGCTACACATCCACCTAAATGTGTAATAGTAAATCCTCATTTGATAGAAATGTTTGAAAAATCACACTTTCAGAATAAAAGCACAGAAGCTTTCATGGGTAAAAGACAACAATAGTTGATTGTAGTGGTAGGAGCTAATCTCCAAAGCTGGCTCCCCAGTGAACCATGCCACCTGCTGTTTGTGACTTCCTAGTCTCCTCTCCTTGGACATGGGCTGGCTCTGTGACTTGCTTGAGCCAATAAAATGCAATGTAAGTGACGCTCCCCAGGCTAGGTCAGAGGAAGCCTTCCAGCTTCTGCCTTGCTCCCTTGGAACTTTCTCTTGGAGCCCTTCACTGTCATACAAGGAGTCTGACTACCCCAGGCTGCTTTCTGGGGAGGCCATACATAGGTTCTCCCAGCTAAGCCCAATCTTTGAACGATGGCTGACAAGGTGCCAGTCAGGGAGTGAAGCCATCTTTAGCTTTCCAGACAAGCTTATATGCCGGCCAAATACCACTGAGTGACCTCACTCGAAGCCACATAGAGCAGAAGAGTTGCCAACAGGAGACTTCCCATGTTCCTGACCCAAGAAATTGTGAGATATAAAAAAATTTGACAGAAGAGCTTGTATTCCTTCCTCCCTAAAATTCATGTTCTGCAGCAAACTGTGCATTCATTTATTCACTCATTCACTAGGCATTTATTAACCTCTCATTGTATTCTAGCACTTTGAGTGACATTGGAAATAAAATGGGTGATAAAAAAAATCCACCGTCTCTGAACTCGGGAATATCACAGTAGAATGCAGGAGACTCAGGAACCAATCATTATAGTACAATTAAAAGTAGCGTGATAGAAGGGAATATGGGGCCCTGTGAACACACAGAGAAAGACCTAGAATTAGGGGAAAGGGACGTCACGGGAGGCCCTTTGGTGGTAAGGAGTCATAAATGGCAAGACAGAGTTATGCAGGCAAAATAAAAAGGGTTCAAAGGATTTTCCAGGCAGAGGGAACAGCACATAATGGCAAAGAATCCTGAAAGACACGAGGCATTGGAAGTTTAGTATGACTAAAGGCCAGGGTGCGAGGAAGTAGTTAATAGGAATAATGGAGGTTGATATAGTACCATGGGAAAAGAAGCTATGAAAGTAAGCAAGAGCAAGATCTTTGAAAGTTGCTGAATGCCATCTATGATAGTCAGCCTCCAAGACAGCCCCACAATGACCTCTGCATTTCGGCATCCAGACATTTGTGTATCCCCTCCTGCATTCTACCAACGTTGGTCTATATGGCAAATAGCATATGACAGATGTGAAGGAATGTCACATCCAAAATTAGGTTATAAAAGACTGAGATTTCTGTCTTGAGCTCTCTCTCTCTCTCTCTCTCTCTCTCTCTCGGATCACTCACTTTGAGGGAAGCATGTCCCGATGGAGAAACCCATGTGTGAAGAAACTGAGGACTACTGCCAATAGTCATGTGAGTGAGCTTGTAAGCAGATCCCTCAGCCTCAGTCAAGTCTTCAGAGATGGCAGCCTAGACCGACAAGCTGACAGCAACCTCTGAGAGACCCTGAGCCAGAACTACCCAGCCAAGCCACTCCTTGATTCCTGATGCTCAGAAACTGTACAGCACAGTAAATGTTTGTTGCTCGGAGCTGCCAAATTTTGAGATTATTTTTTATGCAGAAACACATAACTCATACACCATGTTGAGAGGTTTGAACACTATCTTGAAATTGATAGAAAGTCTCTGTAGGATTTTAAAGCAGTGGACAACTGTTTTCACATTGGAAAGGTCATTGGGTTAGCGGCATCGAAATTAAAGTGAAAGAGAAAAAGGAAGACGTGAGAAGGGACCACTGTAATAATCCAGTCTTGAACAGATAAAGAACTGCGCCCAAAAAATTGAAAGGGAAGAAAGAAGAAGACAGAGATTTGAGCTACGTTAATGAGCCCAGTTTTCTGGCTTAGACAGTTGGGCGAGCAGAGCCACAGTCACGGAGAGGGAGAACAAGGAAGGGGACGGGATCTGGAATCTGCAGCAAAGGTGACGTCCTTAGATTTAAAAGTGTTAAGATCAAGAGGCCATGAGACATCCAAGAGAAGGTGGAAAGATACACTGGATATTGGGATCTGGAACTCAGAGCTGGTCTGGCCATAGCAGTCATCAGCATGATGCTGGTAATAGAGGCCATGGGAGGCCAAGGCCACACTCTCCTGAGGAGAATGTGGGAGCCCAGATAGCAGACCAGCAGACACAGCCTGGCTCCCTGCTGGGCCCTGTTTCTCCTCCATCCGGAACTAGACGCATGTGGGATCTAGCCCTTTCTCTGTGGCCGGGAACTATAACAAGTGCATTGTCAGATGAGAAAATCACACTTTACCCCAAATGTGTATGGAAAAAAGGAAGTCTGTAAGTATTCTATAATCATTTCCATTTTGCTTATTACTTCACTTATGCCAAAGAAGATTCCTACAAGTTTGGATGCTCCTTGCAGAAATCCAAGGCTGCTGTTAAAGATATAGATTAATTTCCCCACCAAGTCCCTAAGGAAATAGAGAGCAAGGCTGCTATGTGAGAACCTGGCCATAGACAACTTCCCCAGGGAGAAAAGTGCCCAAAAATAACAAATCAGTTAAGAAAGAAAGGTGTAAAATATCTCCATTAGTCAGGGTTCTCCGGAGAAATAGAATCAATAGTGTGTGTGTGTGAGTGTGTATATGGGTGCATAGAAAAAGATTTATTTTAAGGAATTAGCTCACGTGATTGTGGAGGCTGGCAAGTCCAAAATCTGCAGGGTGGGCTGGTGGGCTGGAGGGCTGGAGACCCAGGGGAGAGTCCACGTTGCAGTTCCAGTCTGAAACCCATCTGCTGGCAGAATTCCCTCTTGCCTGGGGGAGGTCAGACTATTCTATTCAGACCTTCAAATGATTGGATGAGGCCCACCCACATTATGGACAGCAATCTGCTTTACTCAAAGCCCACTGATTTAAGCGTTAATCTCATCCAAAAAACCCTCACAGAAACATCTAGAACAATGTTTGACTAGATATTTGGGCACTGTGGCCTAGTCACATTGCCACATAAAATTAATCATCACTGTATCTGTGCTTGGGTGTAGGCTGATGTATACTGTTGTTTATCACTGAATTCTTCTTTGCAGCCAACACAGCACCTTCAACAGTACCCTGCATATGGTGGGCGCTCACTAAATGGTTAATGACGCTATTTAGAGTCCCTGACTTGTCCAAATACAGTTAATTTGACAAAGACGACCACGAAGTCATGAAGGGGGCTTTTTCTCCAGTGTGCTTGTCAAGAAGGTCCATAAAAAGCCCACCCTAACAGCTATGTGCTTTTTTGACCGTGGTCCTCCCTGCAGCAGGAAGTGGATTAGGACAGTGACCACTGCGGGTGCCTCCTTGTGGGGGTGCTGACCAAGTCTTACCACTCCTGCCAAAAGAAAATAAAATGTCCTGGAGAGAAATGAATTTGTCTGCATCTGGAAAGATGCCCGTCCTTTTTTGTATGTTTGTTTTGCTTTCCCTTCAGGAAAGAGTGGGGTAAACTGAATGAGCTGTCCTCACTTCGGAACAATGCGAAATTCAGAATAGGCAGGCTGTGGGAGGCTGCTAAGGGCTTGATGAGCTAGTGAAGAGAGCAAAAGAACTCAAGGCAGGCCGATCTGGAGCAAAGCAAGGGGTAGGGCAGGGCACCTGGGGCTGGAAAGACACCTTCCCCCACCTTCATTGACTTTAAGCCCCTGTGGAGATGTATCTGGAGGGATAGTCAAGGTATCAGAGTCTTTGCAGCCTCCTCAGTCCCTAAAATAGGCTTGTGGATGTTTTTCTTGCTCATTAAGCTTCTTCCTAAGGAAGGACTTCTTAATCTGGGGTCAGAGCCCTCAGGACTGCAAGGATAGAATTCAGGGGGTCCACGAACTTGGATGGTAAATAAATACATATATGGTCACTATTCACTAGCTGAATTGAACAGTTCTCAGTAATTTGAATGTGTGCAATAAACCCCAGAAATATTCGCCTGCCTGTTGCAGACATCTGAAGATGTTCATCTCTACTTTATCCCGCTGCAACTTGGTGGTGCATACCCATGCCAGGATCCTGTGAGTCCCAAAGTTTGCAGTAACTGAGTTTTCACGTATTCTCCAATCTAGATATACCACTAATAGAACAAATGCTGTATTTGGATCTCACGTGGACACTTGGATCTATCTTTCACTGGTTGCCAGAGAACAGGAGAAATGAGTACATTCTCTTCCCCCAAATCCTCCAAGGGCAGGTAGGGCTCATTGTTCATTTGGATACCAAATTATAGAACCAACTTATTGTAATGAGCCCCCATCTACACAACTTCAAGAAATCAGTCCCTACCCCAAGTAGGAGGACTTCAACCTGACACAAATTTGTCTTCATAGCTGTCCATCCACTTTCTCTCCAGGCCATTGCTTCAGGTTTCTCTGCCCATTGCCTTGGATTTCTCATAGCTGTTTCTCAACGCTGCCACAACCCTCCAGCTCCTTTCCTCCAAAGTGTAGACAAAAATACTCTTTTATGGCTCTAGGCACAGCTCACCCAGAACTGTAATAGCTTAAAATGTGGCTGAAGTTTAGGGAAAAAAGGAACTACAAGAATTAAAAGGAAAAATTAACATTAGATTATGATATATAACTCTCCCAGAATCCACTGGCTAGTCTCTCCACAAGGATCCTGAATGGTCATCTCTTTTCTCAGCCTTTTGTCATGTGACTGGGGCTTACTGAACACCCGGGACAGGAGTCCCTTCAACCTGTCCACTTCTCTCAAGTTCAGGTTGCCCTTCCCAGCTCTCTGGCTCCAACTAGAGGAATCAAAACCCCTTAACTTCATGATATTCTCTCCAAACACTCATCTGAAGACAGCCTTACTTATTTATTAAACAGAATATCTACGTCTGAAGGATCTGAATTTAGATGTTTTCCCCCAGTCGGAGGCTTCCTAAGAACTCCAGGTGATACCTGCCTCAAAGCTGCAGGAATACAACGCTCGAAAACACGCCCACTTCCAGTACAAAGGAAGCTTGACAGCAACCCCTCCCCGCCCAGCTTCCACCCTAGAATGTAGAAGCTGCCTTTGTTTCCCCTAATGGTAAGTTTCAACAATTTTAAGATCCTTTTTCTACCTCAAGAAATGTGGAGCAACTAGCGGTAGCACTCAAACAGCATCTTTTGGCAGAAGGGAGGAGGTGTCTGTTACAGAACATAGAAGAAGAAACACCTAATTAATTCTAGTGTTCTTAGAGGAGATTAGAGAAGGCTCCTTGGAGGAGGTGTCATTTGAGTTAAAATGAGGACGAGTTTACATTATCTGTGGATACTGCAGGACTGCTAGCAAGCTCCTCATGTGGGTGATAAAGAATGGTGAGAACAGGAATCCGAGAATGCCCCTCTCACCTCCATTAGTTTTATTGAACCTTGAAACGGCTTTTGAAGTTAACAATCACCCCAGAGGCTACAAAGTTAGACACTTAAAAAAAAAAGACATTAAAGTTTTGTAAGTTCCCCAGTTAATCCATCAAACACATTTCAGTCTTGGGTAACAGTGTATAAACTCTATCAAGGGCATCTTAGCTTCCCTAGGAAACATCTAGAGCCAGACAAACAGATGACACTTAACAGAGATAAAGAGCACCGAAGGAAAGCTGTGGAAGCACCTTTCAGGCAAGGTGTGTTCATTTAAAGCACAGAATTTTTTGTAAAATCCTCTTGGTGTTGAGAAGGAAAGTGGCAGAGGAAAAGTTCGGATGGGAGATGAGAAAGCTGTGTGACCGGAGTCAGACTGGTTAGATTTGCCATCTGAATTTGTCTTTGCTCGTGTTACCCAGTCGCTTGTCCCGGACTCATCCAATTCAGCAAAGGAGCCAAGAAACATACTGTACCCTTTCAAAGTACAATTAAAAAAAAAAACTAAGTAGGCAGGTATCCGGCTGCTTCCTGAAGGATGCAGTATAGCATTCAGACTGCCTAACAAACCGCTGGAAGAAAACAACATCCTAGGAAGTTCTAGTTTGAGTTCTGTACATCTTAGAAGAAAAAAGTTTTTTTAATTAAGTGGTGGGTAATTAACTATTAAAGCAACCCCTTACTAATTAAAAGAATAAATTGAACCTGCTGGACCTTTCAACTGCTCGGAAACCCCCTGCTTCTGATGCTTTCCAGCTGAAAAGAAGGTTTCCATCCCAAGACGAGCCAACGGGCTAAGGGAAAGTGGCAGCAAGGACTGGCTGGGGTGGGTGGATGAGGCCTCCTGAAATAGAAGCCAGATATGCCTGCTGTAAGGCGTCTATGGGTGCTTTGGATGGGTTATTTCAAGTCGATGCCTGTTTGTTCACTACTATATCCCCAATCTTCTAGAATAGTTTTGGAATTAGTAGATGCTAAAAAAAAAGGAAAGGAAAGGAAATGTGTGTGTGTGTCTTTTTGAGCAAATGAAAGAATGACTGCTTACTTGGCAAATAGCTTCTTTGTCTTTAATCTACCCGGGGGGGTGGGGGGGGGGTGGGGCTGACTTTTCCTAATCCAAAGTGTAAGTCAGTCAGAGTCAGCTGCAGATGATCGATGAAGCGATCAACATTCATTTGGCAAAAGAGGTTAAGAGACTTACCCTTGTCACAAACCAACATGCATACCATGGCCAGGTCAACATCTTCCCTCTCTGAAGATCCCAGTGAGGAAACATCTAAAAATTGTATGCTGGATTCTGTCCATTTTCTACCAACAGGAAGCACTTGGTGCAATTGTAGATGCTTTGCAAGGGCTCAGCAGCTCTGCTCGAACTCATCAAGGAAGCTGTTTGTTTCCTCCTATAATTCTGGACTCAGTGTATTTGGCTCAGACTCCCGGTGATCTGGGACAGCACATTATGTGTGTCGTCCAGGGCCATGTCACTTAGGAAGTTTTGCTTATGTCAACATTATGCACTGTACACAGTTTTTTTTCTTTTGCTGGGGGCAGCTGAAAATAAGTGACACTAATTTCTATTCTGCAGTTATCCAAATAAATTGCCCTCACAACACAATCCATAAACATTATGACTGCTCATCAATAAAGCGGAGGGATGTCTGAGAAAGCATAATTGTCACCCCCCAAAAATTTAAAAAATAAAAAGAAACAACAAAAATGCTGGCAAATGGTAGGTCCCTTATCTTAATTACAGGCTTATTTGCATTTAAATGAAGGTTATTCTATAATTACTACTGAATGTTTTGTGTTGGAGTTGAAATACCACTCTGCAGGCTGTCAGCCCATTTCCTTTTCATTTTCTCTTGTCATTCTTCTTCTCTATAATTGTCTGACACAGGCAGGCACAGAGAGGTGCTGGCTCTTAATTCCCTTTCCAAAAACATCACCACCTCAAGGTACCTTGTGGATTCTGAGCCATCTTACGGCAGTCCTTCTGCAGGATAGTGCCAAGAAAATTAAAGAAACCTCCCTCCACCCACAATAAACAACCACAAGGTCTGCCAACTTGAGAGCAGAATTCACTTGGCCGGACTCTGCATTGGCTGCGATGTGACAATTTCCACTCCCCTCCGTGCCACTCACTGCCCTCTGCACAAAGGTTACCATTCATCAACGGATACAGTCCATTCTCATTATTTGAGGTGGAGACGTTCTATAAACTCATCATGAACACTGAATTAGAGAATACCAAACCATCACTCCTAGGAAGTACACAGTTAGGTTCCTGTGAGCTTTGGTCACAAGATTTTTGTCAACCCACCACTACAAAACCTTGTTTTATGTTTACAGTTGTTGTTAGTGCCATCGAGTGGACTCCGACTCCTAGCGACCCTGTGCCCAACAGAGTGGAACCCTGCCCGCTCTTTTTGCGCCATCCTCTCCCCTTCTGGCGCTATATCCAACAATGTTCCACTGCTATTCACAGGGTTTTCGTGGCCCATTTTTTCAGAAGTAGGTAACAAGGTCCTTCTTCCTAGTCTGTTTAGTCTAGAAGCTCCACTGACACTTGTCCACCATGGGTGACCCTACTGGTATTTGAAATCCAGTGACACAGCTTTCAGCATCACAGCAACACACAGCCACCAAAGTATGACAACTGACAGACAGGTGGTGTGGTTTCCTTACCAGGACACGAACTTGGGCCATGGTGGTGAGAGCTCCAAATCTTAACCACTTGGCCGCTGGGGCTGGCATGTTTAAGGACACCTTATTTAATATATACTGTTGATTCATTAACATCGAACTCATGGCCAATAACACTAAACTCATGGCTGAACAAAGCTCATCTAACACCCGTGTATTCCTCCACAAGGCACACTCATTTAAGAATGAGAGCTGAAACAGGAAGGCAGATCATTGCCTTGTTTGACCTCAACTGGGAACACAGGTGACTCAGATTTTTCACAGTTTTGTGCATGTCTGCTGCGAGTAACTGCAAAGCACCATGGGTATCAACGTGGGGGGTTACAAATAAAATTTAGTGAGCAGGTGAATTTGCAAATATGGAATCCTTACATAATGAGGATGGGCTATATTCCCAAGCATCTCCTTTGTGTCAACCCTACATGAGATGCTCTGCAGGGGCTAAGAGAATAAAATGCTCAATGATATAGAGATGGCCCTACCAGCACAGAGTTTGTAATCTTCAGACAGGGGCAGGGATGGGGGAGCAGAATGCAGAAAGAGAAACTAACCAAAAAATATAACCCCCCAAAATAATAAAAGTTTTCAAATTGTGATAGTGCCATGAACAAAACAACCAAACAAAAGTGTTGAGATAAAGAATAATAAGGGAAAGAGGAAATGGCTTGTTTTAGATCTCAGGGAGCATTTACGGTAAGATCTGAGAAGCCCTGCAGAGTCAGGGCAGAGGTGGGGAGAGAGGGAGGAGCACCAAGCAGAAAGAATAATGAGCACAAAGACCCCGTCCCTGGGAAGGTGTTTTCCACGGGTTTGACCAGGGAGACTGGAGACTGTTGCAGGGGAAGAGGAGGAGATGCCATGGGCTTAGAGAGAGGGCAGGAGCTTGGTCCGGCAGGCCTTGTAGACCCAACTGCACTTTCTTCTTGGTGCTCATATCACTTGAGGGCTGAGGTCTCCTAGTGCCTAGCAAGTTGCCACACACAGCAGGCACTCAAAAGATGTTGACTGACTCACTCACTAGCTTATCTGAAAAGCATAACAGGTGTGTCAGTTCAGGACTAAGTTTAACTGCATGTAACAGAAAGCCTCAAAATACGGTAGCTTAAACATGATCAGGGTTTATTTTTCGCACTTGGTGAGAAATCCAGATGTAGACAGTTGCTGACATTGGTTTAGTGGCTCAAGGATATCAAAGCCAACATCTCTGGAATTCACTTCTTCTTTGCCTCATGGCTGCAAGAGTGTTACTCCGACTCTAGTCATCACATCCTACTTCCAGGATCAGGGAAGTGAAAAATATACATCCCAGCGGAGTCTAGTCCCCTTAAACAGTTTTCCTGGAAGTCCCATCCAATGACTTTCACTGTATCTTTTGGCCACAACTGTGTCATACATCCACCTCCAGGTGAAAGGAGGCAAGGAAATGTATTCTTTATAGTTAGACATATTGCTGCCCCTAACACAGTCACATTTGTAAGGAAGAAGAGGAGAGTGGAGTTGTCCAACAACTGGGCTGTGTTCATTAGGGATTGGGGGCACATGTGCCAGCCAATGCCTTGGAAGTGATAGCGCTATCAGAACAAAAGATCCTCTGGGGAATATAATGGCTTTACATAGTGGATATGGGACTTGGAATATGATGGAGAAAATCTACCAAGTAAAAATATTTCCATTCTTTCCCCTTCGATAAGGTACCCCTTTCTATTGGGAGATGAGGGCCTCTCATAAACCAGTAGCAAATGCCTGAAATTCAAAGAATTAACCATCCCCTTTAGCTTAAGCAAGAAATTAGCGCACGTAGCCACATTTAGTCCTAACACTATATTTTGAATTCGTTTATTTATGGCTTTAGTCAGTCATTTAACAAGTTCCTCAGGCCTTGGGAGAGTGTATCACGGGCAGGTATGTTTTGAAGTAGAAAGAAAGGGGAAAACAATAAAAGATCTAAAACAGGGCCATTGCTGAAGAGACAGGTCCTGGACAGACACAAAACAAGAGAACCAAAGCCAGGCTACAGAGTCGAGGAAGGTTCTGAGGAAGTGACACTTAAGCTGTGACCTAAAGGATCAATGGGATTCAATAAATATCAGGACAGGGCAGATCAAGAAGATTCCAGTCAGCCCCAGCCTCCTTTGCGAATGTCAACAAATGCACGTTAACTCAGGCAAATGCCATGCTTAAGTGATAAGGGAGCAAAGAGACCATCTTAGTTGTCTCTGCTAATTTATCAGAAATTCAAACCTATTGGAAAGCTTCTTGATTTCCTGGCTTCTGACGGCAATTTCTGGACAGATGCCAGCACTAGTGCTTTGAGTTGCCTTAGCTCTCTTATGCTCCGCACATCATATCCTTTGAGCTGGATATTTACCACCTAAGCCTAGAAGGCAGGCAGGAAAGCGGACTACTGTGTGGCTTGGCTCAAACCTGCAGGAGCAGGTGGCTCTTCCCCTCTGTGGGACAGAGAAATATAATGCCCTTTGCTAGCCCCTGCCAAGTCTGCTCCTCCTGTGCTCCAACCTGCTGGGCCTTGTCCCTGTGTGTAAGCAGGTAGGCACCTGGCACAGCAGATGTACCCAATGACCGCAGTATAGATGTCCCCAGGCATCTCTATGTGTGTGTATCCTCTACCCAGCTGCCAGGGAGGGTTTCCAAACACAGACCCCATCATGCCATCCCTACTCAGGAACCTCCATGGTGGCTTCTCAGTCTCATTAGCACGACTTAAAGACCCTCCCCAATCTAGCCTCAGCCTAATTTTCCAGATTCGCCTGCCACCCTCATCTCCTATTCTCAAGCCACACTGAGCTGCTTGTCACTTTTTAAACACATCAAGCTCATTTCTCACCTCTGTATCCTCTTCCTGGCATGCCACCTTCACCCCACTCTCCCCACCCGGCTCTTTAAGACCCAGATCTTATGTCACCTCCTATGTGAAGCTTCTCACCGTGCTCAGAGTTATTTCTTCTCTTTTTGCAGTTATTCTTGAAAATATTTATTTTCATATCTGTCTCCCCTGCCGTACTGTAAGCTTCTTAAATACAGGGACAATTATAACCGTTTGTGCACCCTGGCACCTTGCATAGTGCCTGCCACATCCTAGAGTTTCAAAATCACTTGTCTCGTGATTAGCCATGGTCCAGTGAATGTCTATGACTTTGCGGTCTGCAGTAGCATCGGTCTTTCTTAGAGCAGCCAGCTCTAATCGCTTGCCTCAGGGCCCCCATCCTGTCCCGAACTAGAGAAGGTGTTCCCGTGCAGTGTTCCCATGCGGTGCTCTGCCTAGAACCACCCGTCCACTGTGGCAGCACGGTTCTGCTTCGGCCCCCTCCTTCCCGCGAAAACCCTCCAGAACCTGAGTTCTCCGGCTTTGCTCGATGTCTCCCTGGAATGGGCAGCAGCTGAAGGACTGGGTGACTGAGGGGGCTTCACAGGGATGAGTGAACCTGGGGCTCCCTGACCCCAACCTCACCCCCTTTTTGACTTCTACAGTTCAGGGCATTTGTGCTGTGGAGAAGCTGTGAATTGCTGCCGAGAATAAATTGTTGTCCATCAGCCCCTCCTCCCCACAGTCCACTGCACTCCCACCCCTCTGTAAACGGAGGAGAGGGATGTTCTCATCAGCTTCCCGGGGAGCTGGGGGTTTTGTGCCATCGCCGTTCCCCATCCTCGCCACCATGCTTTCCCTTATTATATTCCCACACACACGCGGTCTCTTCATCTCCTCCTCCTTTGAAAGCAGCCTCCTCGGCGTGTTCCCCCTTGCCCCGACAGGTGTGGGGAATGACCCTAGCCCTCCTGCCAGGGCCGTTGGCTTTGATGCTCCAGCTTTGGCACTTGTCATTTGTATTCCGCCCTTCCCTCTCCCGCTCTTGCCCCGTGTGTTTTGATGAGCTCTTCTCTGCACTCATATTGTCTCAGTCGTTAACCACCCATTTGCAAGTCTGTAATTTACTTTTGATCATTCATTTTATGAGGCGCACGGGGTAAAAAGCCGAGTCTGTTCTTTCCTTCTTTCCCCCTACTTCCTCAGTCTTGTTTGCAGCTAAAGATTCTCTCCAAGTCCACACCCTGTTGCCTTATCCTCTCATGGAGAGGCACATGCTGTCTTGACCTTCCTAGGAGACATTTTCCTTCTGCTTTGCCTTCTGATGTGGTTCATGAGCTTTTTTTTTTCCTTAGAGATTAGCTTCTCTGGGAAATGGAGTACTTGGTGGAGGCAATTATTTGTGGGTCTATTGATACGATAACCCCTATTGACAGCAGGGGGAATCACTGGCAGAAGTGATAGGACTGCTCTGCGGCGCTCACCCCCAGGAGGGGGAGCCACAAGCTGAGGCCCAGCGACGCCTTCCCTCCTGAGCTGACATTTCACAGCCATTTTTTGTTCAGCAGGAAACAGCTTCAGCCCAGGATGGGAAGGCAGCTGCCTACCAAACAGGCGCTCTGGGTATCTGGCTGCATTTTCCTCCTTCCCATCGCCATCAGAATTTTCGGCGAATAAAACCTGCTGCCTCTCTCTTACCAGAGAGGGGAGGAGTCGGTGGCAGAAGAGGCGGACTCCTTAAGCGCGATTTGAGCTGAGCTTCTCAGGTTTTCCCATTTGCTTCCTTCCTCTTTTTCCCTTTGGAAACAAACACTTTTCCTAAGGCAGAAATCAGCACTCACATTATTCCTCATTGCAGAGAGCTTCATGAGAAACACCTTCTGGCCAGCGTGGCCACAGGAGGTCCATGGGGCCTGCCGTCAGCAGTGACGCCCCCTGGCACCTGCCCCCACACAGATGCTCCTTGGACCCCTAACCTCTCCCCACTCTCCTTCCCACACACTTCCTTCCCTGCTATCACTCCTGGAGTCTCAGACGTAGGGTCATTCCAGAGATGAGATCTCTCATGGATTTCACTGTTTGGTCCAAACTGGAAACTTTTGAAAATAAAAGAAGGCACTAGTAATAGGTACGCAAGGACAAAGGTCTCAACCTGAACTGTCTCTGGTCCCCAACATCCAAGTCCCACTCCTAGGGCTGAGTCTCAATGTAAAGAGAAAAGGTGAAGACTCCCTTTCTCTCCCAAAGTTGCACAAAGGAAAAAACAAGTGCCTGAAGTCTGGACTTGAAATTGAAAATGGACTTGCACATAAAAACAATGGCATCAATGGTAGTTAGGTTGGATAGATAGAGCTGTGAGGTCAAGTGTTCCCTTTAGAACAAGGTCTGAGTTTATATAAAAATTTTCAATATGGTGCCTCCCTCTTCATGATTCAATGGTTTTGTTGTCTGTTTTTAGATCCATAAGTTTGTCCCAATGGTCTCAGATAACCCACTGCAGCCCCTCACTGGAGCCTCATACCCTTGAGTCAATGAGTTGAACATAAAACCCCCGGCCAAAATTAATTTAGGTGAAAGGCTTCCTTGTATCTTCAGGAGACATTGGTGTAATGAACTTCTGAGATGTAGTTCTGAGCTGCTACAAGCCTCAGGGTCAGAGTTCTAATCAGGAAATAGTTTCTACAGACACCTTTTGACTGGGAAGCCCAGCACCAAGACATCCTACCCAAGGTGAGGATGCTGAGAGTATATTTTGAGGGGCCTGGGCAGGGCTGGAACGTGCCTCAGAAGATAGCATCACAATTTCAAGCAAAGTGAGGAGCTTATTCTCATGGCTCCTTAATGTGAAGCCAGACAATCTTTAGAGAAAACGCCTTTTAAAGGAAATTAGCAGATTTAATATATCTTTATTGCTAATTTGTGTCACTGGATTAAAAAAGTCTTAAAAAGAGAACTTATCGACCACAGGAGCTTTCCACACAAGCCTAGAACATTGTCAGTCTAATCTCCACAAAACACAACTTTATGGAATTGCCAGCCTGTCCTACACTCTACCACAGCCAAATCACGATGACATCTCAAGGCTTCCTCTTAACTGACCTGTATGACCTGGGCTCACTTCCCCACAGGCCTCAGTGCGAGTTCTCCACTGGGCTCTTGCCAGTGACTCCAAACACAGAGCTCATTTAGTCCTCCAGCATTTGGGGGTGTTACTCTCCAGCACACAACTCTTACCCACTTTCAGGTGGGTCTGTTCCCTGGCCTCCTAATGACCAACCACATGCTATTCCTCCCTCAGTAATCCTGTGTGGTTATAGCCACCCTTCCCTTGTCTCTGCTCTTCCAATATATGTCCACCAAGTAAATCCAGCTACAGAAAAAGCTCCTTTTATAGAGTCCAATGTCAGCAATTCCACATAAATAAAACTAATATATTTCTTTCTCTTTCTCCTCACCCTCCACCTCATATCACTGGTGCTAGGCATGGGATAGGGGCTCGATACACACTAGTTAATAGGTTAATTGATTCTTCACTGAAAAACACCCCCCATCTAGTGTACCCACATGTATAACTCACTGTTTAGTGTGGACAGAATGCTGTCTTGTGAAAACTTCTCCTAAATGACGATACCTGAGTATTCTAATTGGTAATGATTATTCAGCAGCGGGGCCCTGGGTGAGAAGCAGGCTCCCGGAACACCAGATGAAAGGCTCAAGCTTGTGGTCGAAGGCAAAGAGGAGTGGATAAAAGACAGGAGAATGAGCAAGTGCAGTGAATGGTGCAGGATGTGAAGACTTGGTTAGACAAGTGCCTGAGACTCAGACCTGAGATGTTGTCCTCATTCCTTACTGAATCCCAAGCACTTGTGGAACACGTAGCAGGAGCCACTCCTTCCCTAGGTGCTACAGGCCCGTTGATGAATAGGGCAAAGCCTCTGGCCCTGGGAGCTGCCAGCATGGTCTGGGAAATGTGGATACAGCAAAGCCTGACCCGTTGTAAGAAGGCCTGTCGCACAGATGCAGATACAAAGCTGTAGGGGAGGGGACAGTTAACTCTTCCTGGGGGATCCAGGGATAACTGCACGATGTGAAACTTTGGAGCTGGGTCTTGAGGGATGAGTAGGTTTTTTTCCAGATAGGAAACCAGGGGAAAACGTTTCAGGTCAAGGGAACAGCAGGTGCAACAGCAAGAGAATAAGATGGAAGAAGCAGCAAGAGGAAAAACTAGGTTTCCACAGCCAGGGGCCCCAGAAGCTGAAGAAAAGGTCCGTTTGCATTAGGAGATGATCAGAGGGAGGAGAAGAGAAAACACAGAATCTCAAGGAGGGTGGACGCTGTGGTAGGCAAAGCAAAGGACAAAGACCAGAGGGCCAGCGTCAGGAAGCAGCCTCGAGAATCTGCGGGTGGCTTCGCGCAGTTTTAACCATCGCTTTGCTTATTTGCAGCTGTTAGTGTGGAGACTCACGCTTGCTTAGCTGCCTCCTATCCCATCAGCTCTGCGGTGACATCTGCGGTTGCCAAGTCGGGAGAGTTCCGTCTCTTTAAAAAAAGTCTAATGGTTTTATCCTTGTCTTTATCTGGCTTCTATACTTATCTAGTAACATAGAACACAATTTATTCTTAATTTTTCCCCTTACCCCTTCTCAGCAGCCCCCAAAAGAGATAATAAAAGCAAAATATTAAAACAAAACACTTTTCCTCAAAGGTTTCCCACATACATTTATGTAGACTGTGTATGGTATGTTTTGGCTGAAGGATATAGTTCCAGGCTCCACTGGAAAGTAATTTTTATAAAAATATATGTATATATTTCAAAATTATGTGTATGTACCTATAAATCTCAGAAAAAAATAGGAAATTATTCAGTGTCAAAAAGATACAGTTGAGACGAAATGATTTTGATGGTCTTTCCAACTCTGATTTTCTATACTTTGTCTACTGTCTTCTCCTCTGATGCTTGCCCTCCTTGCCTAATGCATTGTTAGGGTCTCTCTTTTTTAAAATAAAAGAGAGAGGAAAACAGGGAGCAGGAGGAGGAGAAGGAGAAGGAATCATCTACGGGCCTTGTCTCCTCCCTTGATCTGTGGTATTCTCTCCTTGAAAGAGTACAGACATCCCTCAGTACCCAAGAGATTGGTTCCAGGACCCTGGTGGATACCAAAATCCATGGATGCTCAAAGCCCTTATATAAAATGGTATAGTATTTGCATATAACTTATGCACATCATCCCATAAACTTTATATCATCTCTAGATTGCTTATAATACCTGATGCAATGTAAATGCCATATAAATAGTTGTTATACTATATTGTTTAGGGAATAATGACATGAGAAAAGTCTGTACATGTTCCATACAGACACAATCATCTTGGACCTTTCCATCCCTGTTGGTTGAACCCACAGACGCAGAACCCGTGGATATGGACTGCCAACTGTGGTTGGTACTTCCACTTCCCCTTCCTCACGTGACGATCCTCTTGGCAAACACTGGGTGGCCACCCAACCCGGACCTGTTCCTTCCTAACAGGATTCCGAACCGGGTCAAGACTCAGGTAGCCATGTGCTTTTATGTAAACGGAGTCCCTCCCAAACACAGAGATGAGTCTTGTTTCTTTAAACCAGCACTTTCCAAACTTTTTGGTTTCAGGATCCATTTACACTCTTCAGAATAACTGAGGACCTCAAGGAGTTTTATTTATGTGGATTATATCCATTGATATTTACCACATTAGAAATTAACATTGATAAATTTTTAAGTACTTGTTTGTAAATTTATTCTAAAAGAAAATAATAAATCTGGTACACACTAACATAAATAACACATTTTTAATGAAAAATAACTACATGTTCCAAAACAATTTGGTGAGACAAGTGGCATTGGTTTACACTTTTGTAAATCTTATTAATGTATAGCTTAATAGAAGACAACTGGAGTTCCAGCTCTGCTTGTATATTCAATCTGTTGTGATATTTGTTTGGGTTGAAGTATGTGAAGAAAATTTAGCCTTTAATTATACAGGTATGTAATTTAAAAAAGAGAGGCATATTTCCTCTTCAGATAATTTTGGATATTCTTCTTTGATATTCTAAAACTTGCAAGTGGTGGTTCCTTTTTTTTTCAGGAAGATTAGCCCTGAGCTAACATCTGCTGCCAATCCTCCTGTTTTTGCAGAGGAAGCCTGGCCCTGAGCTAACACCCGTGCCCATCTTCCTCTACTTTATATGTGGGACGCCTACCATAGCATGGCTTGCCAAGCGGTGGCATGTCCCAGGATCAGAACCAGCAAACCCTGGGCTACCGAAGTGGAATGTGCACACTTAACCGCTGCACCACCAGGCAGCCCCATTAAGTAGTGGTTTCTTAAAGCTTAGTTGCAATGTGGAATCTTAAACAAAGTGAATGACCTTTTCATATTCTATTGCACTAAAAGCTCGTTGATTTCTCTTGTTCCTTGAGTGGATCATTCACC